>NW_019154086.1:77830325-77950983 GCF_002288905.1 Enhydra lutris kenyoni | reverse complement strand
TATATATATATATATATATATATATATATATATACATATACACATACAGAAAATGACATATGAAATTTCATGAGTATTTTCTCAACCTCTAAATTGTTAAGAAAAAATCCCAAAAGTTTAAAAATTGGTCAGGTTGGACACTTTTCCATTTCTCTAAAATTAAATGATGTGAACAAAATTCCTTAGACGACTCCCAGATTTTCAAAGTTGCTTGAATTTTCCTTAGTTATTTGAAGATCCCACCTTATTTCAAAGAAGATATTTCATGATAGAGTAATTTTTATATCAATTAAATTTTTTTTTTTAAAGATTTTATTTATTTGACAGAGAGAGATCACAAGTGGGCAGAGAGGCAGGCAGAGGCAGAGAGAGAGGAGGAAGCAGGCTCCCCGCAGAGCAGAGAGCCCGAGGCGGGACTCGATCCCAGGACCCCGAGATCATGACCTGAGCTGAAGGCAGAGGCCCAAGCACTGAACCACCCAGGTGCCCCACCAATTAAATTTTTTGATAAGGGATACACATTATATCACATAGTGTGCACTATATGCATAGTATGAACAAACATTATACTACTTAAGCAATAAATAATATTTAACATCATATTTTTTAGATTGCCAAAGAAAAAAATTTATATACAGAAATTATAAACAGTGATTTAATAAAGCTAAAGTAACTGAGAGGAAAAACATAAAGCAATGCTGAGAGGAAAAGCAAAAGTATTCTTCCCTTCAACAGCCATTTGATAAACAGTTTGTTGTTGTAGTCTAATCAGATAGATCTAACAATGAAAAATTGTCTTACCTTTTCAACTTGTAGGTCTTTGTACTTTAATTTTTCAGAGTTGAATGATCTCACAGTGCTGATATAATCTTATAAAAATGGAGGATACTTAAGACACATTAATCTGATTCAATATGTATATTTTGATTTTTTCAAAATATGTCAAATGAAAAAGTTGTTTTCTACATAGTAGGTCAAATGTTTCCAGTCTACCATCTGAATGCCAATACACAGAATATGAGATATGATGGATTCTTCAAGTCTGTATGTCTAAAGTAAAAAGGCCTGTGGCTTGAACAAAAAGTAATAATCAGTACTCTGGAATCATTTTAAAATGCTACCTTTTTTTGGTATATATTTTATTTGTGAGAAATATTCTCCTTACCTTGTAGATGATGACTTTGAGAAAAAAGAATTGAAAAACTTTCTCTAACCTCAGTATTAAGTTTGCTCATTAATTGAAATTCACTTATTTGAAAACTATAATGTTATTCATTTATTTCCTAGATCCAGTAAGACTTGTATTTGGTATACTCTACTTTTGCTCTACATTATTTTTCTGTTAAGCAATTATCATCCCAAGCCATGCAAACAATTAGTCAACAAACTTCTTCAGTTATCCAAAATTATATTTTTACCAAAAACTAATAAAGTCACTTTTTATCAAATTTGATCTATAAAAATGTATAGTTCATTTTAATTTATATAATTACCTATTTAACTATTTCTTATGTACTTTGAAATTAAGGTAGAAAGTTTAATTTAGCTAATATAAAGAAATGAGTGTAAATTTAATTGAGACAAGAAAAGGAAAGAGATGTAGAAATGATTTTCTCTTGCTTATAATTAGTTATTTTTAATGATGTTTTAAACATTGCAATGCATATTTTTCAGTGAATTTGAGTTAGATTATGCATGCTATGGAAACCTACAACCTGTAAATCTTAGTTACTTGAAGCAACAAAGTTGGATTCTTGCTCTTGTTACCTGTATGTTATGTGTATTTTTTCACTCAGGCTCTCCCCATCTCCTCCATCTGGGATCCAGACTAACAGAGAAGCCAGTGTGTGGAGGTTGCAGGTTTTCAAGGCAGATGGAGAAAAAAGAGAGGGAGAGAGAGATCTGCAAATCACTCACTGGCTCTTAAAATTTCAGCCTTCCCACTAATATTTCTTTAAACTGGTGGTTTTAAACATATGTTCCTTGGACCAGCAATAGCAGTATATCATCCAAAAACTTAAAAATGCAGTTTCTGACCCTACCCCCAGAGTTAAATTCTCAGTTTAAATACTCTGGATAGTTAAACATCCATTGTAGTTAAATACCTAGCGTATTTCTAACAAGTTCCTAGGTGATGAAAATCACTGATTCATTTAGTCATCTGGATACTGAGCTGCGGTCTAGAAATCTATGTTTTAACAAGCCCTTCAGTAGATTCAGATGCACAGTAAAGCTTGAGAACCACTGCATTAAACTTACCTAAATCCAACTTCAAAGGAGTAAGGATGGACAATCCTGTGAGTGCTCTGGAGAGAATCAAAAACATTTGGTGGCCAAAGATAGTGGATACACATGAGTTAAAACATTAGAAAATATGATTACTATTGGGTTCTAGTCCATTTCTTCTCTATTCTTCTCTACTATGAATACCTTTTTATTACATACCCATTAAAAGGAAACATGGAACTGTAAGACTTGATAGAAACATTCAGAGATTGCTATATAGTTGGAAAGACTGATTGAATAGCAGTAAGAAACAACTTATATTAAGCACCTATGTGGCACTGTCAATCAACTTGTATGGGTTTGTTGGCTGGAGCTCTGTATTGAGGGTTTTGGATCATTATCACATTCATTATTAAAGAATGCTAAGGTAAATCCAGTTAGAAATGTTCACGTGGGTGGGGAGGGGAAGGGCATAAATGTCATGATCTTGTCAGGTTTACTAAGCAAAAAAGTGAACAACATTATGAGAAGTAATTAGGTTTAAAAAGTGCAAAGTGAAGAGAACCATAAGGGGAGATATTCCTAAAGACATGTCACGTGGTTTTGGGGAAAAAAACTTGCAGAAATTATGACAGAAGAGAGAAAACATTTTCCTCTGTAGCACTGTAAGTTCCTATATGGCTCCATTTTCTTTTCAGTTGTATTATTTCCAGGCCGGTTTCTTTAATTTCTTTCTTCTTAGAACACAAGAATAAAGTTCTTAAACTTTAGTTAGTGGGCAGAGAGGCAGGCAGAGGCAGAGAGAGAGGAGGAAGCAGGCTCCCCGCAGAGCAGAGAGCCCGAGGCGGGACTCGATCCCAGGACCCCGAGATCATGACCTGAGCTGAAGGCAGAGGCCCAAGCACTGAACCACCCAGGTGCCCCACCAATTAAATTTTTTGATAAGGGATACACATTATATCACATAGTGTGCACTATATGCATAGTATGAACAAACATTATACTACTTAAGCAATAAATAATATTTAACATCATATTTTTTAGATTGCCAAAGAAAAAAATTTATATACAGAAATTATAAACAGTGATTTAATAAAGCTAAAGTAACTGAGAGGAAAAACATAAAGCAATGCTGAGAGGAAAAGCAAAAGTATTCTTCCCTTCAACAGCCATTTGATAAACAGTTTGTTGTTGTAGTCTAATCAGATAGATCTAACAATGAAAAATTGTCTTACCTTTTCAACTTGTAGGTCTTTGTACTTTAATTTTTCAGAGTTGAATGATCTCACAGTGCTGATATAATCTTATAAAAATGGAGGATACTTAAGACACATTAATCTGATTCAATATGTATATTTTGATTTTTTCAAAATATGTCAAATGAAAAAGTTGTTTTCTACATAGTAGGTCAAATGTTTCCAGTCTACCATCTGAATGCCAATACACAGAATATGAGATATGATGGATTCTTCAAGTCTGTATGTCTAAAGTAAAAAGGCCTGTGGCTTGAACAAAAAGTAATAATCAGTACTCTGGAATCATTTTAAAATGCTACCTTTTTTTGGTATATATTTTATTTGTGAGAAATATTCTCCTTACCTTGTAGATGATGACTTTGAGAAAAAAGAATTGAAAAACTTTCTCTAACCTCAGTATTAAGTTTGCTCATTAATTGAAATTCACTTATTTGAAAACTATAATGTTATTCATTTATTTCCTAGATCCAGTAAGACTTGTATTTGGTATACTCTACTTTTGCTCTACATTATTTTTCTGTTAAGCAATTATCATCCCAAGCCATGCAAACAATTAGTCAACAAACTTCTTCAGTTATCCAAAATTATATTTTTACCAAAAACTAATAAAGTCACTTTTTATCAAATTTGATCTATAAAAATGTATAGTTCATTTTAATTTATATAATTACCTATTTAACTATTTCTTATGTACTTTGAAATTAAGGTAGAAAGTTTAATTTAGCTAATATAAAGAAATGAGTGTAAATTTAATTGAGACAAGAAAAGGAAAGAGATGTAGAAATGATTTTCTCTTGCTTATAATTAGTTATTTTTAATGATGTTTTAAACATTGCAATGCATATTTTTCAGTGAATTTGAGTTAGATTATGCATGCTATGGAAACCTACAACCTGTAAATCTTAGTTACTTGAAGCAACAAAGTTGGATTCTTGCTCTTGTTACCTGTATGTTATGTGTATTTTTTCACTCAGGCTCTCCCCATCTCCTCCATCTGGGATCCAGACTAACAGAGAAGCCAGTGTGTGGAGGTTGCAGGTTTTCAAGGCAGATGGAGAAAAAAGAGAGGGAGAGAGAGATCTGCAAATCACTCACTGGCTCTTAAAATTTCAGCCTTCCCACTAATATTTCTTTAAACTGGTGGTTTTAAACATATGTTCCTTGGACCAGCAATAGCAGTATATCATCCAAAAACTTAAAAATGCAGTTTCTGACCCTACCCCCAGAGTTAAATTCTCAGTTTAAATACTCTGGATAGTTAAACATCCATTGTAGTTAAATACCTAGCGTATTTCTAACAAGTTCCTAGGTGATGAAAATCACTGATTCATTTAGTCATCTGGATACTGAGCTGCGGTCTAGAAATCTATGTTTTAACAAGCCCTTCAGTAGATTCAGATGCACAGTAAAGCTTGAGAACCACTGCATTAAACTTACCTAAATCCAACTTCAAAGGAGTAAGGATGGACAATCCTGTGAGTGCTCTGGAGAGAATCAAAAACATTTGGTGGCCAAAGATAGTGGATACACATGAGTTAAAACATTAGAAAATATGATTACTATTGGGTTCTAGTCCATTTCTTCTCTATTCTTCTCTACTATGAATACCTTTTTATTACATACCCATTAAAAGGAAACATGGAACTGTAAGACTTGATAGAAACATTCAGAGATTGCTATATAGTTGGAAAGACTGATTGAATAGCAGTAAGAAACAACTTATATTAAGCACCTATGTGGCACTGTCAATCAACTTGTATGGGTTTGTTGGCTGGAGCTCTGTATTGAGGGTTTTGGATCATTATCACATTCATTATTAAAGAATGCTAAGGTAAATCCAGTTAGAAATGTTCACGTGGGTGGGGAGGGGAAGGGCATAAATGTCATGATCTTGTCAGGTTTACTAAGCAAAAAAGTGAACAACATTATGAGAAGTAATTAGGTTTAAAAAGTGCAAAGTGAAGAGAACCATAAGGGGAGATATTCCTAAAGACATGTCACGTGGTTTTGGGGAAAAAAACTTGCAGAAATTATGACAGAAGAGAGAAAACATTTTCCTCTGTAGCACTGTAAGTTCCTATATGGCTCCATTTTCTTTTCAGTTGTATTATTTCCAGGCCGGTTTCTTTAATTTCTTTCTTCTTAGAACACAAGAATAAAGTTCTTAAACTTTAGTTTAAGTTTAGTTTAATTAAGAAGTTTAGTTTAAGAAGTTTAAGAATAAAATACTATAGTATTTTATATAGTATATATAATAGATATATAATAGATATATAATAGATATATATTATATATAGTATATATAATAGATATATAATAGATTATAATAGATATCTATTATAATCTATTATATGTATATATAAGTTTAGTTTAATTAAGAAGTTTAGTTTAAGAAGTTTAAGAATAAAATACTATAATGTGTATTCCTGGTTATTTTATTGTTGTGTGCAACTAAAAGTAAATAGTTTCTTTTTTCTTTTTTTTTTTTTTTGCTATCTATCTTTTTGAATAAAAACTTATGAAATATTCTTTAACCCACTACCACTGTTATCTTATATCAAATTTGTAAAGCTGATCTGACTTAATTCTAACATTTGCCCTTGATAATTTTACACTTTAGGCTATTTAATATCATTTAATGTCTCTATTGTTGTATGCTTGAATTAGTATCACAGATTCATTTAGTCATCTGTATATTTATAAAAAAAGAAAAGCTACACTGACATGGTCTCAAATAATGAAGAGGAATTAAATTTATGTCTTTCCCCCCACAATAGAATAAATTTGCAAATCTGTACCAGTACAGGGACGATGGGTAGTTCTATTTTTGTAGGCTTCTTAGTGACCAGAATTTTCGATGAAATTAAGCTGTGTCATAATCTAAGGTATATTAGAATTATAATTTTACATTTTTAATTTGTCATTATAAAACTTTATTTCTGTAAAGATTTTACTTATTTATGACAGAGAGAGATAGTGAGAGAGGGAACACAAGCGCAGGGAGCTGGAGAGGAAGAAGTCTCCCCACTGAGCAGGAAGCCCAATATGGAGCTGGTTTCCAGGACCCTGAGATCATGACCTGGGCCAAAGGCAGAAGATTAACAACTGAGCAACCCAGGGGCCCCCCATTATAAAACTTTAAAATTTTTTTTAAAGATTTTTTATGTATTTATTTGTCAGAGAGAGAGAGAGCGAGCACAGGCAGACAGAGTGAAAGGCAGAGGCAGAGGGAGAAGCAGGCTCCCCACAGAACAAGGAGCCCGATGTAGGACTCGATCCCAGGACGCTGGGATCATGACCCGAGCCGAAGGCAGCTGCCCAACCAACTGAGCCACCCAGGCGTCCCCCATTATAAAACTTTAAAGGAAACATTTAAACAAATCTCTGACAAATATACATTAATAGCCTAGATTAGAAAAAGCCAAAATCAAAATAAAAGAGAAGGAGAATCTCTTTGAGAAGAATTTTAAGAGAAGCTGTAACTCATTCTCTAGCTTTAACCCTGCTCATATTTTATTGAAACATTCTAAATGCCTTGAATTTCTGGACATGGTATTGTGAACAAATAAGTTTAGAATTATCTTCTATGTGACTGTTCTTCATTTAGTTTAAGGACAAATCCTTAAAGCTGAATGAACAAAACTACTTATTTCCTTTTGGAAAATAGATCTAGAATTCATGTCTGTTAACATATATGATTTGCTTTTATCTGATTGATTATATTTTAGAGAATATTTAAATGGGCTCATTAAGTTCTTTGAAATATTTAGATTTCCAAAGAAGTATGATTGTGTGTGAGAGAGAGAGGGAGAAGAAGCAGCAAGATTTATTTTCCCTTAGTATTACTTAAAGTGTTTACATTTTAGTGATTTATGCTTAAATTCAGACCTACACAACATCCATCTTCTACAAAAATGTGGGCATAATCTACTCAACCTATAAGCACAGTTTTGTTTGAATTTCTTTTCCAGTCCCTACAATCCACAAAAAACTGGTTTCTTCTCTTTGCTCATAGCTGCCTAATATTATGCCTTGACTACTGTAGATAAGTAAGTGGTGGGCATTCAATTTCAGTGTAACATTTCAGTAAAACACTTGCCAATTTGCTCTGTCTTTTCAAAAGGACCTTTACACAATGTTTTCGCTATTTTTTAAAATAGTATTCTATTTGAAATTAATGATTAGTGTTTATACATTTAGTTAAATATCATCACCCACATAAGAAGATTTATATTTAGAGAAGTCTAATCAGGGAGGATATTTTCACATGTATTCACCTAGAAGCATGTCTGCTTCTGTGTGGTCCGTTCTCATTTATCCATCTGCTGTTTTGCTGGAGGATGAATTCTTCCAAAAGAGAATCATCATTACTGATACTTTTACTCTTAGGGATTGTAGTATTATTTTTCTTTTCTAATCCTTACCTACCCAAAATTGGACTTGTTAAATATTGGTGATGTCTTCTTATTAAAATAATAATGATATTTATGGAGATGTCCAATTAAGAATTCTCTTCAAACAAGTACAAACTTTTGGTCTAGAGCTGGGTTTTTATTCCAGTCCTACACCAATTATTCAAAGTAAGTGGTTTTAAGACACTTTCCAGGGCTCAGCTTTTTCTTCTATGAAGTGGGGCTAACAGCACACATTAGTCAGGGATTTGTGAAGATTGCTTGAATCAACAAATCTGTTCGTAATTGCTTTTATCTCACCTAATGATTCTTGGTTTTGCAAAAGCAGTTGTAGCTGCTTTTGGCTTTATTCTGTTTTTCCTTTCACTTTCTTTGGGTTTATTGTTTTTTGTTGTTGTTGTTGTTGTTGTTTGTTTTTGTTTTTGGCTTTCTAACCTTATTTAAATGCTTAGCTCATTTAAATTAAATCCATCTTTTTTTTTTTTACATTTTATTTATGTAATATTTATATTTCTATCTAAGTACCACTACTGCTTTAGATGCATGCTACACATTTGGTATTTATTCTTTTCTTTATTTTTCAGCTCTACATATTTTATTATTCCTCTTAAGTTGTTTTACATCATAAATTATTTAACCTTGTGGTTGGAAGTCTCCAAAATTAAATCTGTTTTTGTTTTGTTATTATTTTATAACTTTATTAAACTGCACTTAGAGAAATATTTTGTATGATAGAGTCTGCTGTAATTCCTGATAAACTATCTTTAGACTAATGATGATTTAAAAAATAATTTTCCATGTGTACTTAAAATTAATTTAAAATTCTTTAATGTTTGGATGTAAGGATGACTATATGCCCATTTGATCAAAAATGTTGAATATTTTGGTCAAATCTTCTATATACAACGGTATCAGGCAGAATGACTGACAGTAAAGTTATAAGAATGGAAACAAGGTGGGATAGCATTGGTACAAGGAAATATGATCTTACCAATGGAATTAGAAAGACTATAGAAATTGACCCAAGGGAGCCTGAATTACAAAAATAGTAATAATACCATTTAAAAGGGTTGTGGATAGCATTTTTAATAAATGGAACTGTGCCAATCGGATAGTCATACAAAAAGGTGCACACACACACACAGAGACATATTTATACACACATTCATACACACACATATATTGACCTCTAAATCACAACATACAAAAAAAAAATCTATATGATCTTTAGATCTAATTGTGTAAAGGCAAAATAATAAGTAATAAGACTTTTAGGAGACACCCAAAAATATATCATAGTGATATTGGCGTAATCAGTGTTCTCAAATAGGAAACAAAAAGGTTAAACTTAAAGGAAAAATAAAGATAAAGTGAACTGTACTAAAATTAACTTCTGTATCAAAAGACACTTTTAAGCACATAATTCAGAGAAAAAGATCTTGTGTGACGAATTTCTGAAGAACCCATACAAGTTAAGAAGAAAAAAAAATACATGCATTAATTAAAAAAAAAAAAAGAGGAAAAGGTTTGAACTGACACTTCACAAAATGGGACTACCAAATGGACAAAGCCCTGTGTATATAAAGGTGCTCTACTTCCTTAGTGATCATGGGAATGAAGATTGAATTTGATGACTAAATTAAACCATAGCACAAAATCCTAATGTTGACAAGGATACAGATCAGTAAGTATTCTCAGAACTCTCCAGCTTTATAACCTAAAGTCAAGCATCTGCCAACCCTATGACGCAGCAATATATATCATTACTAGGCATAGCTCAAATAAAATGTACACATCTGTTTCCCCATGACACATAATAAAAGTTTCAATATACTTGGTACTTGTGAGAAAACTACTCTGGAAATCACACAAATGTTCATCAAAGCCAGAATGAATAAATAATTATGATCCAGGGGTGCCTGGGTGGCTCAGTGGCTTAAAATCTTCTCCAATACTTAAAAATACTTTAAAAATGTTTTTCAAGGGGTGCCTGGGTGGCTCAGTGGGTTAAGCCTCTGCCTTTGGCTCAGGTCATGATCTCAGGCTCCTGGGATCAGCATCGGGCTCTCTGCTCAGCAGGGAGCCTGCTCCCCACCCCCACCTGCTGCTCTGCCTACTTTGCCTACTTGTGATCTCCCTCTCTGTGTCAAATATATAAAATCTTTAAAAAAATAATTATGATTCATTTAAGCAATGTAATATTGTAAAGCAATAAAACTACATGAGCTGCAAGTACTTGCAAAAATATTTATAGATCTTACAAGCATAATGTTGAGCCAAAGAAGCCAGAGAAAAACATTAAAAAACCACACACTTCATGAATCTATTTATATACAGAAAAAAAAAAAAGGCAATCAAAACTTATCTATACTCCTAAAAATCAAGGTAGTGGTCATTATTGGAGAGGAGGTTAGTGATATAAGAGTCCCCTTCTGATGTATTCATAATATACAGCTCCTTGATCCAGGTAATGTTTGCAAAAGTGTGATTTTTATGAAAATTTATTGAGATACTCACTTGAAAATTAAAGCTTTCTGGTATATTTTGTATTTTAATAAACTATATCCTTAATAAATTCTATCTTGCTTGATGTGTCAGGTGATGAGATAAGAGTAATGCTTCTACTTTGTTTATAAATTTGTCAATTTCTCACTTTGATTACAAGATAAGAATTTAGATACCTTTAAGGTTATTTTGGCATTTTAAATACACAATGTCACTTTTATTTTATCTTGGTAATAAAAGCATTAGATTTATTTTACTTTGTTTCCTTAATTTTTCCTGAGATATATTATGTTATTATTTTAAGCTATTATTTATTTATGTATTTATTTATTATTTTTAAATTTAAGTTATTATTTAAAAAGATTTTTTTAGGGGCACCTGGGTGGCTCAGTGGGTTAAAACCTCTGCCTTCAGCTCAGGTCATGATCCCAGTGTCCTGGGATAGAGCCCCACATAGTGTCCTCTGCTCAGCAGGGAGCCTGCTTCCACCTCTCTCTCTGCCTGCCTCTCTGCCTACTTGTGATCTCTGTCTGTCAAATAAATAAATAAACAAAAATCTTTAAAAACATAAAAATATTTTTTTAGATGAGCATTTCCTATAGAAAGTAAGTTAACTAGTTGGTATTGGTTTGATTGCTTTTCTTTCATTCCACTAGAATGTTTTTCTCTTTTTAGGTGATTTAAATATACACATCAATTGCCATTACTGAATTCCTTGATTTTATCTATCTTAAACACCACTAACATATAAAGCTTGTTTCTTTTCTTATGCTTTGCTGACTTCATGGAATGTGCTCAAGATAATATTTCTACATTCCTTCTTCACTTTTTTATTTATAAGTTCTATGCTATTTTCTTTAAAGATTTTATTTATTTATTTGACAGACAGAGATCACAAGTAGGCAGAGAAGCAGGCAGAGAGAGAGAGAGAAGGAAGCAGGCTCCCTGCTGAGCAGAGAGCCCAATGCGGGGCTCCATCCCAAGACCCTGGGATCATGACCTGAGCTGAAGGCAGAGGCTTTAACTCACTGAGCCACCCAGGTGCCCCAAGTTCTATACTATTTTATATCTCTTTTGTATTATATAAGTTTGGTTACAATCCAAGGAGAGAAAATAGTATAATTTGAATAGAAAATATTTAATATAAACAATCATAACAGGGGGCTCAAATTACAAAGATTGGCTGGTAGAAAGTAAATAGAACTCTAAAGAATATAGGAATACCAGATATAATATATCATGTCATGTCATATACAATACATTCTAATATATTGTTATACATATGCATTATAATATACCACTAAACTTAAGGCTGAGATGAAGTGTTCAAAGAAGAGGCTCCACTCCATTCCTACTGAAGTACAACCCTCAGTGGAAGGCAGAGAAGTTGGTGTGGTAACACACTGATGAAATTTGCTGTAAACCATCCTTTTGTAACTTGTCAGGAATCTATTCTCAAAGCAGAGAGAGATATGGGAAGGGTTTCACTGAAAATAACATCTGGGTATGGGTTGAATTGTGTTTTCCAAAAAAGATACATTAATCTGTTAATGTGAACTTATTTGGAGAAAATGTCCTTGCAGATGTAATTAGCTGAACTGACACAAGGACAAACTAGAATAGGGTAGGCCCTTAATTCAGTCCTTATAAAAAGAGAGAGACACAAGGAGTACAGCATGTGAAGATACAGAAACACTCAGGAAAAAGATGGCTGTATGATGAGGGGGGTAGATTGCAGTGTTGTACCAAAAGCCAAAGAACATTATGGATTGCCAGCTAACATAAGAAGCTAGAAAAATCAAGGAAGGAATTGCCTCTACAGGATCCAGAAGGCCATCTTGAGATTTTGTTTCAGACTCCTATCCTCCAGACCTGTGAAATTTCTGTTGTTTTATGCCATTCCAGTTTGCAGGACTTTTTTACGGCAACTTAGGAAAACTAATAAACTACCCAAATTAGAGTGACAGGGAAGGTGTTGGGCACTGAATACTGCTGCCCAAGCAGGAGACAGTAGAAGCCATTCATGCAGGAGCAGAAATCACTCTGCATTGCAAGTGCCTATAAAGGAAAACCTTGTAACCAAGAAGCAAAACCTTTTTCTTCAACAATTCAAAGACTTTAGAGTATTTAAAAACAAAGTCTCCCCATTTAATGGTCCATGTTATTTTCTTGTAGTTTAATTTCTTTGCTTTTGGTTTGTCTCATTCAATGTAGTCATTCCATTTTTTAAAGTAATAGTCAAGATTTATATGATTTACCTGTAGGTTTGCAAGTATTTTTCCCCACTATTGATCATTTTTTTTATTATGGTTTATTTTAAAAATTAAAAATAACAGGGACACTTGGTGGATAAGTCAGTTAAGCATCTGCTTTTGGCTCACGTCATGATCCCAGGGTCCTAGAATCGAGTCTGGTATTGGGCTCCCTGCTCAGCGGGGAGCCTGTTTCTCCCATAGCCTGCTGTTCCCACCACTTGTTCTATCTCTCTGACAAATAAATAAAATCTTTAAAAAAATTAAAAGTCGGGGCACCTGGGTGGCTCAGTGGGTTAAAGCCTCTGCCTTCGGCTCAGGTCATGATCTCAGGGTCCTGGGATCGAGCCCAGCATCGGACTCTCTGCTCGGTGGGGAGCCTGCCTCCTCCTCTCTCTCTGCCTGCCTCTCTGCCAACTTGTGATCTCTGTCTGTCAAATAAATAAATAAAATCTTAAAAAAAAATTAAAAGTAGCAAAAAGTATAATACAAAATAAACAATTTTCCTGATACTTGATCTACAATCTAAATAATATCCTTTATGAACATTGATAAACAAACTCTTAACAAAATATTCACAAAGAAAGCCAACAATATCTATTAATAATAATAATATACTATGACCAAGAGGATTGCAAGATAAGGATAATAAATATTCAATTAAAGAGTCATTTTGATAGCATAAAGGAGATAAAGTAACATTTGACAAAATAAAACATTCATTCGTGATAAAACTCTCAGAAAACTTGCAATAGGAAGGAATTTCCATAATCTCATAAGGAGCACCTACAAAAAGATTGAGGCTAACATCATACTAAATATGAAAGATTGAAAACTCTCCCACTAAAAAGAAGAACAAAGCTAGGGTCTCTGTTCTTATCAATTCTATCCAACATTGTACTAAATTACCTAACTGATACAAGGTAAGAAAAAAATAAAAATATAAAGATTGAAAATGAAGAAATAAAACCTTCATTATTTCTGAATGACACCATCTTGAATGTGGGAAGTCCTAAAAACCTACAAAAAAAAAAAAAAATAGAACTAATATGTGAATTAAGCAAGATCATAAGATACATGATAAATATATGAAAACCAATTGTATTTAAATATATTACTAACAATAAAAAAATGAAATGAAAGGTAATTAAGTCAACAATTGCCTGACAAAAATATATATATAGGAATAAATTAGCAAATCAATAAAGTGTATAAAACATTACTGAGAGAAAAAAAAAAACCCAAAATGGATGGAGAGATATATTATATATATGAATTGGAGATCTCAGTATTACTATTATCTGAGAGTTATCTTAAAATTGGTTTATAGAGTCAATGCAACCTCTATTAAATGTGTCGTGGCCGGTGCAACAAATCAACCAGGAACGTGAGGATAAGAGGATGAAGAAAAGAACTCGAGAAGCAGAGAGATGGGGGCAGGAGGAGCACTGAGGAGGATGTACAACAGTGCTAAGTTTATTCAAAGCATTAAGGCCATATATATAGTGATATTACAATAGGAGAAGCAATACATCTGTGTCTAGTTAAACAACCACGAGTTCCCATAATAAGTTTCACATTTAACTATAAGCAGACCTCGTGACACCAAGTGGCTGATGCCAGTACAATTGTTCTATATTGATACAGCAAACCTGAAAGTAATTTATGGGCTGTACTAGGGCAGCAAGGACCAGCCATGAACAATTGACCCCAACCGAATTGTTCTCATTTGTTTAGCAAGCATGTGGGAAGTCACGTAGGCGAGCGCACAACACATAGCACAGACCCTTTCTCAGTGCTACTCAACTTTTCCCGTCCTAAACCTTTTGTTAAGTTATTTGGACTTTAAGTCAGGGCCTGGTTTGGTCCTCATCTCAAACCTTATTGCGGCCTCCCACATATATGGAATACAACACAGCAGTAAAAGGAAGGGAACACCAATAAACACAGTAACATAGATGGATCATAAAAATATTCTAGATAAGAAGAGCCAGACATAAAATCTAACAGATTATATGATTCAATTTATATGTAATTTATAGAAAAGGCAAAACTGTAGAGACAGAAAAAAAAAAATCTTTCATTACCTGGGCCTGTGGTTGGAGACATGGTTTAACTTTGGAGATCACAAAGGTAAGAGTGGAGTAAGGTAAGAGCACTAAAAATTGCTTGTGATAATGATTGCACAATTGTATAAATGTAATAAACTCATAAACTATACTTTAAATTAAGGAAGTTTATGATATGTAAATTATATTTCAAAATCACTATTAAAATAGAATTTCATTTGCCATTGTTAATTTTTTATAGTTTTACCACAAAATTTTTATTCCTAAAAAAACATTTAAATATTTTGTTTTAAGGTTTATAAACATATAGAACAGACAAAAATACATTCATCTATGACTGAAATATTCATTTTTGAAATATATCTACAACTCATGTATGTTCATTGTTTTATAATATTATATTAAAAATATGCCAAATTCATAAATTCAAATGCTCATGAATAGTTGAACTATTTATATATTTTTTATTATCACAAATAATGCTACTATGAACAATTTATTTATGGTTGCCAGGTGCATATCTGCCAACCCCTAATACATGGAGAAGTAGGATTTCTGGGTTTTAATATATGTTTGTTGTCAATGTTATTAGAAAATATAAGAGTAGTTTTAAAAATTTACATCACTAGAAGTGTATAAATATGTTGTTCTCCCAGTTTCTTAACCATTGGTGGTATTATCATACTTTCAGAGTGAACTGGTATGTGTTCATAAAGAGGTATAAAATTACAGTTTTAATTTATGTTTTCTAGTTGACTAATGAAATTAAACATATTTCAAATATTTATTTTCTATTAATATTCCTATCTATGAAGTGCCTCTTCAAATTGTTTGTTTTTGGTATCTTCATTAGAAGATGTCCCACTAATCTCTAGTGCCCCCTCTGTCATGAAACATATATCCGTAAGTCAAGAGGCTCTATTTTATGATGTTGTGTGCCTATACTTGTATGAGTAACACATTATCTTAGTAACTATATTTGCATAATCATTACCTGTTTTTGCTTAGGTACATTCTCTTACAACTGCTCAGGAACCCCTTGTTATTCTTGGCTTTTGCTTTCTGCATCTTTTAAATGTAGTATGTCAGGGCGCCTGGGTGGCTCAGTGGGTGAAGCCGCTGCCTTCAGCTCAGGTCATGATCTCAGGGTCCTGGGATCGAGTCCCGCATCAGGCTCTCTGCTCAGCAGGGAGCCTGCTTCCCTCTCTCTCTCTCTCTCTCTGCCTGCCTCTCTGTCTACTTGTGATCTCTCTCTGTCAAATAAATAAATAAAATCTTCAAAAAAAATGTAGTATGTCAATGCAATATGTCTCTCTGAAACAAACAAACAAAAAACTAGATGGGGTTTAGAATGGATATGGACTAAATCTAGATGTCGGTGAAGATGTGGAGAAAAGGAGACCCTCTTACACTGTTGGGGGTACTGCATACTGGTGCAGCCACGCTGGAAAATCATGTGGAGTTTCCTCAAAAGTTAAAAATAGAACTACCCTATAACCCAGCAAATACACTATTAAGTATTTATTCAAAATGTACAAAAATGATTTGAATTGACACATGCACCCTGATATTTATAGCAGCACAATTAACAATAACCAAAATATGGAAAGAGCCTAAATATCCATTGACTCATGAATGGATTGAGAAAAGGTGATATGTGTGTGTGTGTGTGTGTGTGTGTGTGTGTGTGTTATATAAGATACACACTGGAATATTACTCAGCCATCAAAAGAATGAATCTTGTAATTTGCAATGATTTGGATGGAGCTAGAGTGTATTATGGTAAGTGAAGCAAATCAGGCAGAGAAAGACAAATACCATATTATTTTACCCATATGTGGAATTTGAGAAACCAAACAGATGAACATAGAGGAAAGGGAGAAAGACAAAAGGAGGCAAATCATAAGAAATACTCTTAACTATAGAGACCAAACTGAGCATTGCTGGAGGGGAGGTGTGTGGGAAATGGGCTAAATACATGATGGTATTCAGGAGGGCACTTGTTATAGTGAGCACTGAGTGTTATATGTAGGTGAGGAATCACTAAATTCTACTCCTGAAACCAATATTACAGTTTATGTTAACAAACTAGGATTTAAACAAAAACAAGAAACAAAGAAAACAAATGGGAAAAAAAAAATTGAAGAGCCTCCCAATATATAAATACAATTTCTAATTCTTTTTCTTTAATTTTTTGTCTTCTTTAATATTTTATAATCTCTCACTTGCACATATTTTACTCCTTTTTAGGTTTATTAGTAGATATTTATTATTTATTTATTTATTTATTTATTTATTTATTTATTTGTCAGAGAGAGACACAGTGAGAGAGGAAATGGGGGAGAGTGGGAGAAGGAGAAGCAGGCTTGCCACAGAGCAGGGAGCTTGATGCAGGGCTCGATCCCAGGACCCTGGGATCAGGACCAGAGCTGAAGGCATATTCTTAATGACAGAGCCACCCAGGTGCCCCAGATATTTATTATTTTTATCTTAAGTGTAATCTTTGAAATAATGGCTTTAATATATATTTAAATTAAATCAATTAATTTTTACATATTTATTTTTTAATCAGTAACTTTTCTAACTTTCATATTATTTTAGTCACTTCAAATTTGAAAAAAATATATTTTAAAACTTTATTCAGAATTTTATATTTCAACTTCTTTGGGAGGTACTTTTTCTCTCTGGTGTATCTTGTGTCCTTCAAGTAATTTTGTTTGTGATTTCTTATTCTGACCTTTTCAGTCAAGTTTTTTGCTTTGTTTTGACTTGTTGGTTGTTAGTATTTTAGGGATTTTTTTTTTCTTATGGTCATGATATAACTCAGGATTGTGAAATTTCATTTGAATTTGATTTGAATTTGAAATTTGAAATTTCATTTTAATTTGATTTGGTTTTAGGGGGTTTCACAGGATTAGGAACAATTTTTATGTCAATTTGTGACTTGTATACTCTTGCATCACATGGTTAAAAAATTAAAATGTATAAACCTTGTGATTTTTTAAATATTCTGTATATTTATGAATATGAACCTTACCAAAACTTATTAAAATTATACTTATGACATTTTTCATAGTCTTCATATATTCTTCTATTAAAATATCACTTATTATGATAACCAATTTTTTAATCCATCATAGGATTTTTCACCTTAACAATAACTTAAATGATATGAAGTCAACACTTTGTATACTTAGTTTCCAAGGGCTGCTGTCACAAAGTATCACATGCTGGGTAGCATAAAATAACAGAAACTTATTATCTCACCGTTCTGGAGTGTAGATGAATAAAATCAAGTTGTTGTCAAGGATTGGTTCCTTCTGAGGGTTGTGAGGGCTATTCCATACTTTTCTCCTAGATTCTGGTGGTACTGACAACTTTTGCATAGCCCCCTCCCCTACCAAAACCCTCCTTCTCCTCCCCCTCCACACCCACCAGAGTGATACATTTGTTACAAATGATGAACCTACACTGACATCTAAATCATCCAAAGTCCATAGTTTACAACGGGATCACTTTTGTAGAATCCTCCAAAGCTTTTAGCAGAGTGGCTCACCCAGGATATGCTCAATAAACACATGATGACAAGAGTCACAAAGATGGTAGAGTAAGGGACCCTATTTTCAACAGGTCCCATGTATTGAGCTGGATATCTACCAGACCACTCTGAACACCCATGAAATCAGCCTGAGATGTAAGAAGATATATCTGGATCTTTAAAAACAGAACACCTCCAGATGTTGGTTTCCAGGTATGAACCAGGGAGCTATGATTCTGTATGCAGATATTGGAAGATAAACAGAAGCAGGTGGGAACCTCTGGGATCCTGTGCCACCAGAAAGCAAAAGCCTCCAGCCCTGGGAACTGGGCACAAACTGGCAGACCAGTAGTTACAGGGAAATGACTTTTTTTTTTTTTAAGATTTTATTTATTTATTTGACAGACAGAGATCACAAGTAGGCAGAGAGGCAGGCAGAGAGGGGAAAGCAGGCTCCCTGCTGAGCAGAGAGCCCAACTCAGGACTCCATCCCAGGACCCTGGGATCATGACCTGAGCCAAAGGCAGAGACTTTAACCCACTGAGCCACCCAGGTGCCCCAGGAAAGGACTTTTAAGGCAACCTCCCAGACTGAAACCTGGAGATGTGGGAGTAACCAGCAAACTTGGGGTGGCTGACAGTTTTAGGAGCACAAAGGGAAGAGATGTGCCTGGGCCTGGAAGCAAGGGCTGGGAGTGCTGCTGTGGGGTACACAATGCAGAACCCAGGACGTTGCATTTTTTAGCAGCACAGACAGAAACAGAGACAGTGTGGCCTGGAGAATGCACTAAAGAACAGACTGTGATCTCTCTGTTCTGAGATACTGGTTTGGATATGGTCACTTCTGCTCTGACTCTTGGAAGAGATGCAGAAACCTGCCAAGAAAAGTCACCAGAGAACAAAGACCCCTAAAACCAGTTTTCTGGTTTTCTAAAATCAGTTTCCTAAAACCAGTTTTCTCTGAGTCCATTTCTCCTCCCATATGGGGGGGGGGAGGCAACTCTGCCCAAACAGGGTTGCCTGGATAACAGCAGAGCAGGCCCCTTCCCCAGAAGACAGACTGGAAGAACAAGAGGCTGAGAACCCTAAGATCCCTATAAAACAGGTGCATCTGGCTTGGATTGTGGTCAATAATTTGGATTTTGTACATTCCCTCAACCATCCATCAATAGAATGGCTAAGAGGAGGAGCCCCCAACGCAGGAAAGATTCAGAGACTGTGACCTCTGCCACAGAACTAATTGATATGGATATAAGTAAGATGTGGGAAACAGACTTCAGGGTAACAGTTATGCGGACAATAGCTAGGTTGGAGAAAACCATTAATGGTGACATAGATTCTCTAAGGGCAGAAATGAGAGCTGATCTGGCAGAACTTAAAATTGCTATCATTGAGATCCAATCTAATTTAGATACTCTAACAGCTAGGGTAAATGAGGCAGAAGAATGAATTAGTTATCTGGAAGACATACTGATAGAAAAGAAGGAACAGAAGGAGGACTGAAACAAATAGCTTAAAAATCTATGAAAACAAAATTAGAGAAATAAATGATGCCATCAAATGTTTCAATGTCAGAATTATTGGGATCCCTGAGGGGGTGGAGAGAGAGAGGACTAGATTTATTTGAACAAATCATAGCTAAGAATGTCCCTAATCTGGGGAATGAAACAAGCATTCATGTCCTAGAGGCAGAGAGGACCCCCTCCAAGATCAAGGAGAACAGACCTATGCCTTGGCATTTAATAATAAAACTCACAAATCTTAGAACCAAGGAAAACATCTAAGGGAAGTTAGGGAGAAGAGATTTCTTATGTACAAAGGGAAGAACATCAGAATAACTTCAGACCTGTCCACAGAAACCTGGAAAGCCAGAAAGAGCTGACAAGACATATTCAGGGTATTAAATGAGAAGAACGTGCAGTCAAGAATACTTTATCCAGCAAGGCAGTCATTTAAAATGTATGGAGAGATAAAGAGCTTCCAGGACCAACCAAAACTAAAAGAATATGTGACTACTAAGCCAGCCCTCCAAGAAATGTTAAAAGGGGTCCTATAAAAGGAGAAAGACCCCAAGATCATAAAACAAACAAACATACAAACAAACAAAACAAACAAACCAGAATTTAGAGACAATCTATAGAAACAAGGACTTGACAGGCAACATGATGACAATAAAATCATCTTTCAATAATCACTCTCATTGTGAATAGCATAAATCCTCCATGAAATGGCACAGGGTTACAGATTGGATAAAAAGATAGGACACATTCATATGCTGTGTACAAGAGACTCATTTTGAACCTAAATATACATCCAGACTGAATGTAAGGGATGGAGAACCATTTTTCATGCTAACAGACCTCAAAAGAAAGCTGAGGTAGCAATTCTCATATCAGACAAATTAGATTTTAAGCTAAAGACTGTAGTTAAAGATACAGAAGGACACTATATCATTCTTAAAGGATCTATCCAACAAGAAGATCTAATAATTGTAACAATCTATGCCCCCAATATGGGAGCAGTCAACTACATAAACCAACTGTTATCCAAAATAGAGAAATATTGATAATAATGGGTTAATAGTAGGAGACCTCAACACTCCACCCTCAGCAATATATAGATCATCCAAGAAGAAAATCAACAAAGAAACAAGAGTTTTGAATGACACACTGGACCAGATGGACCTCAGAGATAAATACAGAACATTCCACCTAAAACAACAGAATACTCATTCTTCTTGAGCACAAATGGAACTTTCTCCAGAATAGACCACATACAGGTCACCAATGAGGTCTCAACCAATACTAAAAGACTGAGATCATTCCCTGCATATTCTCAGACCACAGTTGTTTGAAACTGGAACTCAATCACAAGAAAAGTGTAGAAGAAATTCAAACGCTTGGAAGCTAAAGACCATCCTGCTCAAGAATGTTTGGGCCAACCAGAAAATCAAAGAAGAACTTAAACAATTCATGGAAACCAATGAGAACTAAAACACATCAGTTCAAAACCTACAGGATACTGCAAAGTTGGTCCTACGGGAAATACATAGCCATCCAAGCCTCAATTAAAAAAAAAAAAATCCCAAATACACAACTATATTTATACCTTAAAGAACTGGAGAATCAACAATGAATTAAACCTAACCCATGCACGAGAAGGGAAACAATTAAGATTAGAGCAGAGACCAATGAATTAGAAACTGGAAATACAGTAGAAAAAATCAATGAAACTGGAAGCTGTTCTTTGAAAGAATTAATATGATTGATAAACTACTGGCCAGACTTACCCAAAAGAAAAGAAAGGGCCCAAATTAATAAAATTATGAAAGAAAGGGGAAAGCTCATGACAAACACCAAGGAAATAGAAACAATCATCAGAAATTACTATCAACAGTTATATGCCAATAAATTAACCTAGAAGAAATGGATGCATTCCTGGAAACTATAAACTACCAAGACTGAAATAGGAAGAAATTGGCAACTTGAATAGGCCAATAACCAGTAATGAGATTGAAGCAGTGATCAAAAAACTTCCCCCCCCAAAATGAGCCCAGGACCTGATGGATTCCCTGGGGTAATTCTACCAAACATTCAAAGAAGAAATAATACCTATTCTTCTGAGGCTGTTTCAAAAAAAAAAAAAAAAGAAAAAGAAAAAAGAAAGAAACAAAGGGAAAACTTCCAGACTCATTCTATGAGGCCAGCATTACCTTGACCCAAAAAGCAGGCAAAGGCCCCATCTAAAAGGAAAATTTCAGACCAATATCCCTGATGAATATGGATGCCAAAATAATCAACAAGATCCTAGCTAATAGGATCCAACAGTACATTAAAAGAATTATCCACCATGACCAGGTGGTATTTATCCCTGGGACACAAGGGTGGTTCAATAGTCACAAATCAATCAATGAGAAAGAAGGCAGGAGAAGAAGGCAAAAAGAAGAGAAGAGGCAAGAACCACATGATCCTCCCCATTGATGTAGAAAAAACATTTGGCAAAATACAACATCCTTTCCTGATTAAAATTCTTCAGAGTATAGGGATAGAGGGAGCATGGCTCAGTTTCATAAAATCCATCTATAAAAAAACCCACAACGAATATAATTCTCAATGGGGAAAAGGTGAGAGCCTTTGCCTTAAGATTAGGAACACAATAAGGATGCCCACTCTTGCCACTGTTGTTCAACACAGGACTAGAAGTCTTAGCAACAGTAACCAGACAACAAAAAGAAATAAATGTATCCAAATCAGCAAAGAAGAAGTCAAACTCTTTCTCTTTGACATGATACTTTACGTGGAAAACCCAAAATACTCCACCCCCAAATTAATAGAACTCATACAGCAATTCAGTAATGTAGCAGGATACAAAATCAATGCACAGAAATCTGTTGCTTTCTTATATACTATGTAACTGTAGAAAGAGAAATTAGAGAATCAGTTCCATTTACAATAGCACCACAAACCATAAGATACCTTGGAATAAACCTAACCAAAGAGGTAAAGGATCTATACTCTAGGAACTATAGAACACTGATGAATGAAATTGAAGAAGACACAAAAAGATGGAAACACATTCCATGCTCATGGATCACAATAATAGACATTCTTAAAATGTCTGTGTTGCACACAGCAATCTATAATTTCAATGCCATCCCAATCAAAACACCAATGGCATGTTTCAAAGTCCTGGAACAAACAACCCTAAAATTTGTATGGAACAAGAAAAGAACCTGGATCACCAAGGAAATCTTGAAAAAGAAAAACAAAGCTGGGGGCATCACGTTGCCTGATTTCAAGCTATCTTACAAAGTTGTGATCACCAAGACAGCATGGTACTGGCACAAAAACAGACACATAGACCAATGGAATAGAATAGGGAGCCCAGATATTGACCCTCAACTCTGTGGTCAAATAATCTTTGACAAAGCAGGACAAAATATCTAATAGAAAAAAGATAGTCTCTTCGATAAATGGTGCTGGGAAAATTGGACAGCTCCATACAGAATAATGAAACTCAACCATTCTCTTATACCATGCACAAAGATAAACTCAAAACAGATGAAAGGCCTCAATATGAGACAGGAATCCATCAAAATCTAGAGGAGAACATAGGCAGTAACCTTTTCAACATCGGCCACCATAACTTCTTTCAAGACATGTCTCCAAAGGGAAGGGAAACAAAAGCAAAACTGAACTTTTGGGACTTCATCAAGACAAAAAGCTTCTGCACAGCAAAGGAAACAGTGAACAAAGCAGACAGATAACCCACGGGATGGGAAAAGATATTTGTAAATGACACTACAAAGGGCTGATATCCAAGATCTATAAAGAACTTCTTAAACTCAACACCCAAAAAACAAATAATCAGTCAAAAAATGGACAGAAGACATGAACAGACACTTGTCAAAAGAAGACATACAAATGGCTAGCAGATACATGAAGAAATGTTCATCATCATTAGCCATCAGGGAGATTCAAATCAAAACCACATTGAGATACCATCTTACAACAGTTAGAATGACAAAAATTAACAAGGCAAGAAACAACAAATATTGGAGAGGCTGTGGGTAGCCACTTTGGAGAACAGTGTTGAGTTTCCTAAAATAAATAAATAAATAAGATTAAAAATAGAGACACCCTATTACCCAGCAATTGCACTACTGGGTATTTACCCCAAAGATACAGATGTAGTGAAAAGAGGGGCCATATGCACCCAAATGTTCTTTGCAGCAATGTCCACATCAAACTGGAAAGAGCCAAGATGCCCTTCAACAGATGAATGGATAAAGAAAATATGGTCCATATATACAATGGGATATTACTGAGCCATCAGAAAGAATGAATACCCAACTTTTGCATCAACATGGATGGGACTGGAGGAGATTATGCTCAGTGAAATAAGTCAAGCAGAGAAAGTCAATTATCGTATGGTTTTACTTATTTGTGGAACATAAGGAATAGCAAGGAAGACATTAGGAAAAGGAAGGGAATAATGAAGAGGAGGGAAACTGGAGGGGGTAAAGAAACTATGGACTCCGAGAAGCAAACTGGAGTCTGAAAGACTATGGACTCTGAGAAACAAACTGAGAGTTTTACAGGGGAGGGGAGTGAGGGATGGGTTAGCTCTGGGATGGGTATTAAGGAGATAACATATTGCATGGAATATTGGGTGTAATACGCAAACAATGAATCTTGGAACAGTACATCAAAAACTAATGATGTACTGTCTAGTGACTAACAGAATTAAAAGAAAATATGTGATGATTGAAAATAAAATGATCACTTTGGTTGTATATTCTACATGTTTTGACAATTTTATAATGAAATGTATCTATCACTCTAGTATCAAACAAAATACACCTGTGCTCTGCCTAGTCACCCCTCTTTCACCTCTAATCCTTGGCAATCACTGATTTTTTTTAACTGTATCCATAGTTTACTATATCCATAGTTTTGGCTTTTCCAGATGTCATATAGTTGGAATCATACAATAATGCAATCTTTTCAGATTGGCTTCTTTCACCTAGTTAATATGTAGTTAAATGTCTCCATGTCTTTTCATGACTTGATAGTTCATTTGCTTTTAGTACTGGATGATATTCCAATGTCTGGATATACAGTTTATTTGTCCATTAACCTACTGAAGGACATCTTGGTTGCTTCCAAGCTTGGTAATTCTGAACAAAACTGCTATAAAATCATGTGTAGGCTTTTGTGTGGTTATAGGTTTTCAATTCATTTCAACTCATTTGGGTAAATACCAAGGAATGTGAATGCTGGATCATATGGCAAGAGTGTTTGGATTTGTAAGACACTACCAAACTGCCTTCCAAAATACACTTTTTTATTTCTACTAGCAATGGATGACAGTTTCTGTTGTTCCACATCCTGGTCAACAAATGGGTGTTATCAATATTCCAGATATGGGCTATTTCAATAGATGTGCTGTAGTAGCTCACTGTTTTAATTTCCATTTCTCTGATAATGTAATAGATGGTGTAGAACATCCTTTCTTATGTTTATTTCCATTTGTCTATCTTCTTTGGTGAGGTATCTGTTATGGTCTTTTCCCCATTTTTTTAAAGATTTTATTTATTATTTACTTGACAGACAGAGATCACAAGTAGGCAGAGAGGCAGGCAGAGAGAGAGGAAGGGAAGCAGGCTTACTGCCGAGCAGAAAGCCCAATGCGGGGCTTGATCCCAGGACTCTGGGATCATGAACCAAGCTGAAGGCAGAGGTTTTAACCCACTGAGACACCCAGGCACCCCTGCCCCATTTTTAAATTGTTTGTTCATTTTCTTATTGTTGAGTTTGAGAGTTCTTGATATATTTTGGCTACCAGTCCAGAATATATCAGATGTGTCTTTTGCAAATATTATCTCTCTGTTGGTGCTTTGTATCTCATTCTCATGATACTGTTTTTTCCCGAGTAAAATTTCTCTATTTCCAGCTTATCAATTTTTTTTTCATGTGTCATGCTTTGGTGTTGTTTCTAAAAAATCATTGCCATGCCTAAGGTCTTCTAGGTTTTCTCTTATGTTATTTTCTAGGAGTTTTGATTTATTTTATTTTATTTTATATTAACTCTGTGATCTGTTTTGAATTAATTCGTATGAAGGCTGTAAGGGTTGTGTCCATATTAATTTTTTTGGAATATGGGTGCCCAGTTGTTCCAGCACCATTTGTTGGAAAAAAGTCTATCTTTTATCAATTGTTTTGACTTGACCCCTTTGTCAAAGATCAGTTGACAGTATTTATGTGGTCTGGTTTTGGCTCTATTCTGTTCCAGGGATCTATTTATCTATTCTTCACCAATACCACACTATCTTGATTACTATAGCTATTATATAAGTCTTGAAGTCAGGTACTGTCAGATCTCTGCAATGATCCTTTTATTCATTTCCTTTTTTCTACTCTTTTCCCTCCATCCTGTTCAATTCCACAGAGAGTTTTGAGAGTAATTCATTTAAAAAATAAGTGAAATGATAACTTCTTTAGCAATTTTTTCAATAAGTCCTATTTCTTTTATGATAAAGTAGAGAATTAACACAATAATCTAAAGGTCCTTTATTGTCTGATACCTGCTTTTATCTCTAGCCTTTTGGTCATTGCACCCTTCGTTCACAGTAACTTTGACATCATTAAATTTCGGAATATACCAGGATCTTTTTCCCTTTCTGCATCTTCATAATCTTTTGATGTTCTTTCTCTTTTCTTGGCATAACTATTAGCTTGAAAGCCCCCTACTTATCTTTAATTCAAGTTATTTGTGCAAAGAGGATCTCCTGAACACGTAATTTGTTTCTCAATTGTTATGTAGTATGAATATATTTCTTCAAGTCTCTCTTCTAATCTCTAACATCATTGAGGTCAGTGACCATGTTCATTCTGTTCAGAAGTATGTAGATGACAAAGTATATATGATCATTTAAAAATGTAATTTAATAAATAGATCCATCATAAGTTTTAAAAAATTTAAAAAGAAAAAGCCAGAAATTATAGAATTATAGAATGACTAACTTTCTAACAGACTCTTCAATGATTTGGGAACTACACTGGTATCCTGTCTTCTGAACTTCAATATTTTCTTAATAAAATAATCACAGAGATCATGATGAAACATGTTACTTTGTTCAAAATCCTCCAATGATTTCCAATCTCAGAGTAAAAGCCGAAGATGGTATGATAGAGTCCTTAGTTAGCTACCTCTGCTCTCACTGCTTTAACTATCATTCCAAACCAGCAACATAACATCTTTGCCAGTCTTCAAACACAACAGTTATAGTCACAAAGGGCCATTTGCTTTTTTGTCTTGTCTGGTGCTGCTTTTTCCTTCATGAACATCACTACTCAAAAGATGATGTTCTCAGTATTACCCCTCCTTGCCACATGATCTAATAATGCAATTCTGATCTCACAACTCATTTAGATGTGAATTTTTGAAATCTAGATTCTCAGGAATGTGTCTGCATGTATGGACATAAAAGCTTTTTATCCTAGAAGGGTGTTACCCGTCATGCATTTATCCCATATGACTCAATATGAAGAATAAAACATGTGTATTTGTAGTTCATATTTTTGGCAAAATGTCATGTTAAAAAATTAAAAGTTTAGTAAAAATTCAAAAATTTATTATTTTAATAAATTGGTAAGAAATAGAGAAATATAAGGGGGTTATTGATGCTGAGCTGGTCTTATCTTTCAAATATTCTTATGTTTAGATTCAGCATAGTGAGTAGCATAATTAATGGATTCTAAATTTTGAGATCTGTATTAACAATTTTTACAAATAACTATGTTTTAGAATATGTTTTCAGTCTTGACTGAAGGCAAAAGAAATCACTCTATGACTGGTTAAAATCCTTTCCATAAGTCTAATTCTATGTAGTAGCATTTTTTTTAGAACTGCAAAAAAAAAAATAAGCAAAAGATTAGCAGCAAAAACCAGCATAAGTGGATTAGCCATCTGAGCAGTCTTGTAGGTAATCCTTTTTATTTTGGAGAAAAACATCCTAAATGGAGAATTTATACATTTATGGTATTATGCTTTATTAACAAAAGGAAATTGAAAGTGACAATAGGTCTAAATGCTTTCTCTGGAATATTAACTGTATTTCAGGATATGGGCTTGAGTATAATATGTGATCTACAAAAGTTAACTCTCCAACTAGGTGTCAAGTCTCAAAATGAATTATATTACAACTTGTATGTATAGAGAAATTGCTGGTCTTTGTCTTGGAAAAAAAAAAAGATCAGAAATTAATGAGCCTTATGTTTGGGTTCAGGGGAAACTTCAGTCCTGACCAATATACAATTTTGTCACCTCTAATAAATTTAAATCCATAACATTTAGGCTTCAGAGAATAATTTTTCCTTCTCTTCTCCAAACTGGCATCTGAGGGAATGTAGAAAGGACTTTTATGATCTTTAGATGATGGATATAGAGGAACTCTAAGGCCTTGTTTTGGTGTTTGGGTATAGGTTTGATAGTCTTTGAGAAATGAGTGGTCTTCTCTGGACATTCTTTGGCATTCATAGTTGGTATATGGGACTGTTGTTAATTGATCTCTTTGAGCTTGGTAGAGTTTATTGGCTGCTCCTTGGAAAGCAGACCTTCTTCAGTTCTAATTGGAACATTATAATGTTCTCCTTCCATACTCTTGATTCAGGATATCCGCTATTATAAAAATTTAAGTAGTAAGCTTTCTGGACCTGCATTCAGTTCTGAGTTACCTAGAATACATACAATTTAATGAT
Source organism: Enhydra lutris kenyoni (assembly GCF_002288905.1). NCBI lineage: Eukaryota > Metazoa > Chordata > Mammalia > Carnivora > Mustelidae > Enhydra > Enhydra lutris. The sequence goes on along the minus strand of NW_019154086.1, from coordinate 77,922,464 downwards.
TATGCAACTCTATCCTTAATGCTTATTATACAAACTTCATCACCTTCTTATCTCTGCTATGTTATCTAATTTTTAAAAATTCACTCCATGTTATATAGAACCACTTAAAATAGAAATCTCCTTTCTGAGTACCAAGACATATAAAAGAAAGATTTGGACATTTTTCTCAGATCCTAAATCAAGGATATAATGGGATTAGGTGTTATCATACATCTTTCTTCCTTACCACTCAAGGTCTATGGTTAATCCTGAATCCCATACACATTATCTTCTTTATAGTGAAGAATTTATGACTTATTTCATCAACTCTGTTTCAAGATTTACTAATGAAGCATGAAGTAAGTTAAAAGACATTGTCTTTGTTTAAAGATAGATTTCTCAAGTCTATTATCTTATTAAAGACATCACAATCTTATGTCCTTCAGCTAGTGGTGATAAAATTTATGATTGAGCCTTAGTAGTGGAAGAGTGAAAAGGAACATTAATTAAGGGTGAAATTAAAATGTATCAATTTGATGTTTTCAATTATTCTCTTTCTATTATAAATCTTCCTGTCTCTAAAAATTCTTAATTCTAGCTTCAGCTATCATAATCCCTCAGTAAAGTGGAAACTAGGTCTTTATCACAAACCTACTTTTTAAAATTCCCTTTTTATTCCTAGCTACTCCATGGTTTTCTCAATTCTCAATCCTGGTTATCAAGTAAAAAATGCTACTTTATGTCTAGTCATTTCCTCAGAACAGTGTTTTTCTTCATGAGGGTCATGACCCATTTTTATCTGTTATGAAATTTATTTAGTTGGTTCAATTGAAAGAAAAAAAATGAATAAAATAATAAAAGAAAGAACAAATTGTGAAAAAAAGAAGGAAAGAAGAAAGAAAGGGAGAAAGGAGGAGGAAAAAATGAAAAGGTAGGAAGTAAAGGACAGAGGGGGAATATTGAAAAAGAAAAAAGAAGAAAGAAAGGAAAATAAAATAAAAATAGGATAAGTAATAAAATTTTTATTTCAATTTTATTGGCATGTGAAAGTCTGTGCTCTCATGCTGTGTAATGATGTAAGTATATTTCTTATTATTAGTCATAGGTAAAAAATAATACATTTTGTTTTAACCTTTGGAAACTACTGCTGTAGCCTATTCTGAAAGACATAAATTACAAAAGCATGGCAAGTTTTTGTTAATATAAATAGATATCTCTTCCAGGTGGGTCTTGTGTAGTGTGTGTGTGTGTGCACACACGCGCACATACACATGGAAGATGAACAAGGCTTTATGAGCATATTTACTTTATGAGCAAAAGGACAGATTTTTTTTTTAAGACTTTATTTATTTATTTCACAAAGAGAGAGATCACAAGTAGGCAGAGAGGCAGGCAGAGAGAGAAGGGGAAGCAGGCTCGCCACTGAGCAGAGAGCCCGATGTGGGGCTCGATCCCAGGACCCTGGGATCATGACCTGAGCCGAAGGCAGAGGCTTTAACCCACTGAGCCACCCAGGTGCCCCCCCCCTTTTTTTTCCATATGAGCTAACATGTGCACTTTAAATAAACTAATTATTCATCAGGGACCTGGTTTCCTCTTCTTTATATTAAAGGACTAAAAAAAAAAAAAATTAAATATCTATTATAGTTTGCCTTGTTTCTTAGCTAACAAGCAGCAACCAGGATGTAAAATTTTAGTGACGACAAACTAGGTAATTTCACAGAAAATGACAAGTTTTCCTCCCTCTTAACCCCACTCACACAAAGAATTTGGGATTGAAGCTTACCATAGGGTACATTGGCGAAGTGATCATATTTGGTAGGTAGGCAAATAATTTATTGGTCATTGATGGGATACAAAGGAATCCTGTAGTGAATTGGCTGAAAGGATCAGGTAATAGTAAAACAGAGGGCTTGAGGCCAATAGAGTCCTTAGTTTGGAAGTAGATAGATGACCCCTAAAAGGAAAAATTGAGCAGTAACAAACCGCAAGTTCAAGAATACTGATATTAGGGAATAAGTCAAATGGTGCAAACTGGTAGCAGAATTTTCAACTTGTCAATGTCTGATCAGATGCAATCACAGGAATAAGGGGGTGAGAATGAAAAGGGGAAATTGACGCTTAATTGGGTATGTGTGTTAGGGACAAAGCTTGATATTTTTGCATATAGTGTAGAATAATTTCTCCCCAAGTATGGCTAAGTGCCTTCTCATTGCAGATTAATATACTGAGTCAATTTTCTCAAGTTCAGTCCAGAATTTTCAACTTTCTACTGGACACATACAAAACTTAATCCATAACCTCTTCTTCTATCAAATTTCCTCCACTTGCTTTGTTCTCTCTCTCTTTTTTTTTTAAGATTTTATTTATTTATTTGACAGCCAGAGATCACAAGTAGGTAGAGAGGCAGACGGGGGGGGGGGGGAGGCAGGCTCCCCGCTGAGCAGAGAGCCCGATGTGGGGCTCGATCCCAGGACCCTGGGATCGCGACCCGAGCTGAAGGCAGAGGCTTTAACCCACTGAGCCACCCAGGTGCCCCTGCTATGTTCTCTTATACTCTTTTTCCAACTTGGATAGTATGAAAACAGAAAGCTGAGTTAATCACACACGTCAATTCACATAATCCATTATTTTTATTTGTTAGTGTAGGAGCTTCTTGTTTGGCTTTATATATTTCTATCTCATCCTCAATCTAATTTCCTCTCCTCAGCGCAGACACCTATTCTATATATTTTTCTCCCTTAGTCCATATCTCTTGGTCCTGTCAATTCAGCCTTCAACAACCCTGACAATTATACCTATCTTCTCTAGTTTAAATGCTATGCCTTTATTCTGATCCTTATTATTTCTCACCTTTATAAGAACTCAGTAAGTACTTGGATTTTAGAATTAACTCTTCTCTGTAATTTTTTTGTCTTCCATTCTGGCCCATCCTATACATAAAATTTAGGTTGGATTCTCTAAAAGCAAATTCTTTCTTGGAAATTCTTGTACAAATATCTCACTGAGGGTATATTATTTAGAGAAGGGAAATGATGGATTCTGAATAAAGCAGAAGAGAAAAGCTAAATCAGGATGTGGTCTCTGCTCAAGCCTACCTTCAACGTCAGGTTGTTCTAAAGAATGAACTATTCTACAGAGGTAGTTCTCCCAGGGGTCAACCTTATAGTTCTCTATGTCAGACAGTCATTTTGCCTATGGAGCCCCTTTGGGCTGAGGGAGCATAAAATTCTGAGTGTAGCAGGTCACCACGGTTGAGAGCAATTTTTAAAAAGGAACAACTCTCAGCTTTGAGTAGCTAACACAGATAGCAGCAGCAACAGTCCTAAGAGGGAATCAGCTCAACTGCTCAGAAAAAGCTACCTGGGCACAGCATCAAACACATTCACTATACCATCCAAGTGATTTTTTAAAACTCACTTCTTGTTCACGATCTATCAGTAGCTTCCTATAGCATTTAATATTAATTCCAAATTACCTATCATGACATCCTTTTACTCCCTTTCAACTTATCTATCCTTGCACTCTATGCATATGGGTCTATTTGCAATTTTTAAAGTGCCATCTTCTACATATATTTTTATGCCTTTTGGACAGATGGCTCCATCTTCAAAGAATAGTCTTCTGACATTTGGCACCTAGTTAATTTCAGCTTTCTTAGTCTAGCCAAGATTTTATCTCCTCCTAAATACCTTACCACATTCTTAATCCCCTTAGCCCCTGCCTTGATTAAAGCCCTCTCTACGCATTCTCTCTCACATTTATAATACTTAAGCGTAAGTATCTGCTCACTGTTCCTTTACCTTACTAGATTTCCTTAAAAAGTAGGATCTGTGTCTTTTCTGTCTTCATCATGTATCTTGACACATAATAAGCATTGGATATATAATTTTTTGAAACATACTGATAAGGATTACAGGGTTAAAATGCTAAGATAAAACAAAGCAAAACAAACAAACAAACAAAAAAACAAAAGAACACAACAACCTAGAATGGATTGTCATGTTTTGTATTCAGTTCCACCAGATTCTAAACCTACCCCACTTCTTTTTACTACAATAAAAGTCATTGGATTTTTACACTATGGTATTTGAAATTATGTGACTTTTAATTTATTGGTAATTTAAGATTATCTCAACAATGTATATACAGACACATACATCTAATATTTGAACATAAGGATTTGTATGTATCTCCACAACACAGGTCACAAGGATAACAAGGGGAAAGTAATCTAAAGATAAACTCCCTACTAATTAGTAACAGTAGAAGGTGAAATAATATTATCTCTTCCATGCTGAATATCTGTTTTATTCAATCTGCTATGTTACAGGTACTTGCACCTTTAATTCTCAGAGTTATCTCTCTGAGACAAGTAGTATTTCCATTTCACAGATGAGTTTTACCAAGGTTAAGCCATTTATTTGAGAACCTTGAGCCTGTAAATGAGAGGGCTGGAATCTAGCGCATGCCAGAACTTAAACAGTTACTTGAACTAAATTTTCTGATTAGCTCTCTCAACTCTGTTTAATTTTTTTACCATGCATTTATGTCATACCCATTATGTGCCAGGCACTAAGGGCTTTAAAAATACATAAAATATTTACTCACAACAATCTTATAACTAATGTATTAAATCCTCATTTTAGAGACAAGGAAACTGGGGCCAAATATGTTCAGTAACTTGCTCAAGATTACACAGGAGATAAATATTTTCTTTTCAGTAAGTTGACACCTATAACTAGATTCTGCAATGTAATAAAGTCATTGCATTTTTTTGAAATTTAGTTTTGTTTTAAAATAGGCTTGTAGTAAGAGGTAGACATTTTAGTTTGAGCTCTAGCTATCAGTTGTCCATGCCTGAATGACATTTACGTTTTAAGCCTCAGTTGCTCTAACTGCCACTACTACTATTTCCTTTTGGCAGCTACTAGATTTTCAGGATGAGAAACTTGGGATTAATAATGGTTTCTAGGAGATGTACATTAGAGAACCAATATATTTCATTGATGACACATGCCCTCCTTCCTCAATATCCTTCATTCTACTCAAGGCTTTCTGTGACTGGAGGAAAGGAAATACCTTGCAGCATCCCTAGAACTGCAGGCTGCTGACAAGGACCATTAACTAATTTAGATTTAGGTGTCTGTGGAATTGCTGGCTAGAACAACTACAGTGGTGCCATGGGTTAATAAAGGTTTGCCTCTATTGGGGAGTCTCTGGTTCTGCCTGTGTCTCATATTTCTTCTTACTAGAACTTAATGCACTGGAAACTTTGTGGTGTGTGTATGTGTGTTTGTGTGTGTGTGTGTGTGTGTGTGTGTGTGTGTGTGTGTTGTTTAGAAGAACACATGGCATGGTTTGAATAAAATGTAGATTTTATAGTATTCAATCAGGTGAATAATTTATTACATGTATAGCATAAAACAGATCAGGAAAAATGTGCTATTGGTTACACGGGTCCTCTATGATGTTATTTGGTGTGATGTTCTTCACATGAATTGCTCTGACAGTTTTTATATCTTGTCATTGCATGCTGATGGCAGTGTGCAAATAGGTTTGCCACATAGGAATTACCTGTCCCACAAGTTCATTTTCAATGGCATTCTAAAGATCAACCATCCTTGCAGGAGTTAAGAAAGATTTATAGAATCATTACAATGCAAATCCTTAGAAAGAAAGACAAAAGTTACTGACAGTGTTGTGTAGAAGAGAATATCAAGAAGTTCATTATTTTAATGTCTTATATATATATATTTTCGATTTAGCTGATATACAATAGGAATATAAAAATCAAATTTCCATAAAATCAAATTTTAATGTCTTTTCCCTACACATAAAACAACAGGTCCTGAGAAAGTCTTGTAAAGAGCCTATTCTAGAACCAACAAAGAACTAGCATGTATTTAAATGGTAGAAATGCCAATGCATTATTCATTATAGAAAGCTGTGGTTTACATAGATAATTATCTGAATATAAATTATCAAAAAAACTAAAAATTCTCCAGTTTTCATATTGTAAATTCACATTTTCTTGGATTTACTAAAATGTTGCTCAGGGAAAAAAATAAAAAACTAGCATCTTATATTTTGGTTTAATGTGTATACAGACATATTTTATATCAGAAATATATATATAATCTCCACTACATATACACATACACACAAACATTTTTCAAACATTCTAACCTCTTGCATGTAAGTGATACCATTCCTATATGGTGTTTAAAAATAACAAGAGTATTCACTAAAGTGTGCATAAAGAAGAAAAACCCTCAAAAACCATTACCTGATTTGTTTCCCTTGCACAATTGGACTAATTCTGTATTTCCTTTTTTAGATTTTTTTTTTTTAATTTGACAGAGATCACAAGTAGGCAGAGAGGCAGGCAGAAAGAGAGGGGAAGCAGGGTCCCCACTGAGCAGAGAGTCTGATGCCAGGCTCAATCCCAGGACCCTGAGATCATGACATGAGCTGAAGGCAGAGGCTTTAACCCACTGAGCCACCCAGGTGCCCCTAATTATGTATTTTCTATTACTTTGTGGGTATGCATGGCATTTTATTATATGTTACTTTATATGCTATAAGAACAAGGCAGTATTAATTATTATGTTCCTGCATTTTTAAAGGATTACAGGTATAATTTAAGGGCCAGGTATGTAATGGAAATATAATTAAAAGAAGAATCTGCATTCTAAAAGGCCTCATAATAGAAATGTCTAGATTGGAATATAGCTGACTGAAGTCAATTTAGAATATAATTTGAGATTTCTGACTCATAATTGTTTTTTAATTTTATTTATTTATTTGAGAGAGCACGAGAGAGAGTAGAGACAGAGAATATGAGTGGGGCAGAGGGGTAGAGGGAGAGGGAGAGGCAGATTCCCCACTGAGCAGGGAACCCAACTCGGGGCTGGATTCCAAGACCCTGAGATCATGACCTGAGCTGAAGGCAGATGCTTAACCGACTGATGACTCATAATTTTTAAATAGATTTTTAGTTCCTTAAGAATAGTGGTTGAATCTTATCCATTCGCTGTAGATTGTATTTTCTTGCATATTATAAAGATTAATAAAGTGTTTGTTAAATTAAAGGAACTCAATGTTTTGGACAAAAATCTGTTGATTTTCTCTCAAAATACATCTACTGACTCTATTTTTCTCCACCTTCCTCCTATCTACTCTGTTCTATTCTCACACTGGAGGTTCTAATAGCCTCCTTTACACATAAAGTCCTTGCTCTTTTAATATGCAACCCATGTTGTCACTTTTTTTTTTCTAAATATTTCATTGATTGCAATATTGTAAAGCACAGTTTAAAACTTTCCAGTTTCAAAACCATTTAAAACTTCACATTGCCTACAGGAAAGAGTCTGTATTTCTTTTTTAAGATTTTTTTTAAGAGTTTTTATGTATTTATTTGACAGAGAGAGAGAGTGAACACAAGCAGGGGAATGGCGGGCAGAGGGAGTGGGAGAATCAGGCTCCCGGATGAGCAGTGAGCCAGATGTCAGGCTCCATTCTAGGACACTGGGATCATGACCTGAGCCTAAGGTAGATGCTTAAGGACTGAGCCATCCAGGAGCCCCATAATAGAGTTTAATAACAATAAAATCCTCTCCCTAATTTACTTTAAGTCTTATGTCATTTCAACATTCATTCTACCAACTCCCCTCCTAATGTCTTCCTTCTATTTCTGTCTTAGTGAGCCTGCAAACTTAATACATGCAACTTCTATTTAATACTTGTTTAATGTCCCCAAACTATTATTAGTCCATAATGATGAAAATATAAAGAAAACATTGTCCCTATTTATTTGTATATCTGCTTTGACTCATGGTCTTTCACATTTCCCTTCTGTCTCTTTCAAACTAGTGAAATGACACTCATTTTTATGACGTGCCTTTTCTTGGAATCCATTCTAAATGTCAAAGAAAGAACTAATTATTTTTGCCTCTGTTGGTATCACTGGCACAGGCCTAATAACTATGAGATATGATTAGTTACATACATTGATTATTCCCCTAATTTTGATGTCCTTGAGCTCAGAGACCATATTTTATTCATATTTATATTCCCAATAGAAAATACTGTTGTTTACATATAATATATATTCAATGACTGTTAATTTTATAAAAAAATAAAGTATCTATATATTTAGATCCATTTTAACTAATGTGTTCCTGCTCCCACTCCCCAAAATACCCTCTGAAATTATATGATATAATATGTATGTATAAATGTAGACATACAAGTAGAAGCATTTATGGCTACAAAAAAATTAGGAATCCTGATTGCTAATCTTAGTGACTGTTTACCTTCATTTCCATTTAATAATAAATCTACCATCTATGTAAAATATTTCAGGGGGCGCCTGGGTGGCTCAGCGGGTTAAGCCTCTGCCTTTGGCTTAGGTCATGATCTCAGGGTCCTGGGATTGAGCCCAGCATCAGGCCCTCTGCTCAGCAGGGAGCCTGCTTCCCCACCTCCCCGGCCCCTTCTTTGCCTGCCTTTCTGCCTGCTTGTGATCTCTCTCTCTCTCTGTCAAATAAATAAATAAAATCTTAATAAATAAATAAATAAATAAATAAATAAAATATTTCAGCATTAATTATATAAAAGAGAAACCTATAGGTATATAAATTATAATTAAAAATGAAATTATGCAAATAAACACAAATTTTCTAATGAAAAAGTTAATTTGATCTTAATTATAAGCCATAATTTTATATAGTTACAATTAATAATTATATGATTAAAATGCATGTATATTATAATACATGCATACATATTATACATGTTATACAATACATATTATATATAATACATGCAATATATTGCAATACATGCAATAATATAATACAATTAATATACTCATACAGTACTCATATAAGATTAGTAATAAAAGTCATGTTTTCTTTGGAGCAAGATTTTTAAGCTGCTTAAAAAGAAATTGTCACAAGATAATTTTCTTCCTTGAGACATATATTTTCTGTCAATTTCATGATGTCCTTTGATAAAGACCAATAATTTGAGAATATTAGTTGGTGTGGATATGGCATAATTTGTGAAGACTCACATTATTTTTAAGGGATCTTGAATATTGTATCTATTGCAAACTATACCCAAATGATCAATCTTGGAAAACAGTGATATATTAATACATAGAATATGAATATAGTTTTTCTATTTCTAAAGACACAATAGCATGCTTGTTGTATAAAATAAATTCAAACTAACTTCATACTTAAAATGTCTTTTCTGAAAGACGTAATCAACTTAGACACAAGTAGCAAGAACATTTGACACTTATGCCATGATACAAAAAAGGAAAAGCAAGTATACTTTGAAGGAGATTGGCCTGTGGCATAAACAAATGAAGAAAGAAACAATAAAAACAATCTTCTAGTTAGGTGCATGCTTATGTATGAAATGAAAATGGGAGAGATGTATCAAGATTATCCAACAACGTTCATTTACTCCAGTATCTAGTAAGGGGAAAATTGAGCATAAAGTAATAAAAGAAGAATACATTCAACTCATTTAGAAACTGTTATAAAAGTTTCCATGCTAACGGAAAAATTATGCAAGATTTAGCAAGTAAGCATTGTAGAGTATAAAACATTTTTGATTGTGACACCTTAACATCTACATTGATTGCATGCACAGACATACTCACATACATAGACACATATGGTGGAAGGATGTGACAGAGAGAGAGAGAGAGACGGAGAGATAAGAGTTATCCATTTTATTATGTACAGAAAGAAAAGCTCCAGAAAAAGTATAGTATTGAAGTAGGAATTGCATTGAAATATCACACTCTCCTAGTTTTCGTCTTCTTACTTCCTATTATCTTTTGCTAGTTTTTTCTACTTTTCCCAACCACAAAATGCTGAATTGTCCAGGGTGTAATTTCAGTTCTCATTTTTCTCTGTAATGAAATCCCTTAGTTATCTCATTCATGTCCAGTTTTATACACTGCTTCTGAAATGATGACCACAAAATGTTAATCTCTAACATAATTTCTCTTCTAAACCTCACACTTATAGCATATAGAACTGTATTTGTTACATTCTACTTGGATTCTTTAAGGACAATCTCAAATTTAATCTGTCCAAAACAAAATCATTTTTGTTTTATTACCCATTACCTGTGCTTACCCCATAGTCATAAGTGAGACCATCACACAGTCTGTTAGTCTATCCAAGTAATTTATCTGGGACTCAAGAGTTACTTAGAATTTTTAAAGAAAATTATTAAAAGATCAGAAAAAAATCATCAAATATTTAATTAACTGCCATGGAGAAAACAGGACTAATGAAGTGTTAGAGGAGCCATTAATGTTTTCTATATAAATGTCTACATTGCAATATCCATAACTGGAAGTATATATGATGGTGTAATTTTACTTTCCTATTTGACATCAGAAACTTATTCTGGAGAATACAACTCCATCATTTATAATCTGCTTCTTTCTTTCTTTTTTAGTTTTTCATCATGTTATTTATAATCTATTTTAATATTTGATAGGGTGAGTCCTAGTTGTATATTTCTTGTCTTTTTTTTTATTTTTATTTTTTATTTTTTATAAACATATATTTTTATCCCCAGGGGTACAGGTCTGTGAATCGCCAGGTTTACACACTTCACAGCACTCACCATAGCACTTACCCTCCCCAATGTCCATAACCCCACCCCCCTTCCTCCAACCCCCCTCCCCCCAGCAACCTTCATTTTGTTTTGTGAGATTGAGTCACTTATGGTTTGTCTCCTCCCAATCCCATCTTGTTTCATTTATTCTTCTCCTACCCCCTTAACCCCCCATGTTGCATCTCCACTTCCTCATATCAGGGAGATCAGATGATAGTTGTCTTTCTCCAATTGACTTATTTTAAACTATTCTTACATATTTATTTGTCTATATTGAGTAGTATTAATTTGTGTAGGTCCATAAAAATTTTCTATTTATTTTTTAACACTGGAACTTAAATCTTTATAACATTTAGTTATCTACAAAAAGTATATTTCTATTTAATTCTACCTGTGTACTTGCTAAGAGTGTCCTAGAGTTTTCCTTACATGTTTGCACAATTTTTTTGTTATATTAGCTTCCTCCTAATTATGTCTTCTTTATTTCTATTGTAAATTATCTTTCCCTACAATTGTACCTTCTAACTGGTTATTTTTTGTGCATGAAGACTATTGATTTCTGTATGCTAATCCTATACCCTGTTATCTTAATGAATATTTTGTTGTTTGAAAAGTTGAACATGTTTTAATTTCCTTTTTAATTTCTTCTATTATTCATGATTATTTATATTTTTATTTTTTTAATTTTTCAGTGTTCAAAATTCATTGTTTATGCACCACACCCAGTGCTTCATGCAATACGTGCCCTCCATAATACCCACCATCAGGCTCACCCAACCTCTTAACCTCCTCCCCTCCCAAACCCTCAGTTTGTTTCTCAGAGTCCACAATCTGTTCTTAAAACATTCCTGCAGTTATATATTTTCTAGTTATCTTGTTGTTCTTGAGTTCTAGTTTAATAACATTGTGGTCAGTAATGATTCTTTCAATAATTTCAGTCTTTTGCCAGACAGGCCTGAACTGGCAAGAGGAGATTCAGATTAAATTAGATTTTAGATAAATGTTTTGATTTATATCAGATGAGAAATTTAATATCTGAAAGCATAAGTGTCTTAATTCCCAAAAGTAAATGTAAAAGCTGTGAATCTGCATGAAGTATTGTCAAGGTGAATAGCATTTCTGGAAAGTCACATTAAAAATTTAAAGCTTTGTGTCCTAATGAATGCACCTGACTGAATTCAGAATTTTCAATGAATATTATGAAATCACATATTCCAGAGCAATGGAGATGGCTTGGAGAAGATCACTGCTGAAAGGGAGGTGGCTTATACTAGGCCAGGGAGTACAACTGTCCAAACTAAAGCTTCTATAATGAAATACAGAAATAAGGTGTCATTAAGGTAGAGAGAAAAAGAATTCATAACCTATAGCCATGATGATCCAAGAAATTAGAGAGTAACAATAAAAAGGTTTCTGAGTCTTGATAATGCAGTGTGCCCTCATGCAGAACCATTAAACATGGCTACATAGCCACATCTTAGTGAGAACCCTGACTTGCTATGGTCACACTATAAACTGGGATTAATACAGTACAGCCAACCCAAGTTCTATCATTGACTGCACAGACTAACTATATATATGAATAAGAATTGATTTTGGAATGACAGGTATTTTTATAATAAAATCTTCTTATTGGTAATTTCCACAAAGATATGTTAAGGGTGTCATATTTGCACAGAATTAGCAGGTCTTGGTATATTCTGATATTTCCTGCTTTTAAGATCAGTTCTATTTTCATGTATTATATTGGATCTCAGATTGCATGGAGGAGGAATTTAGGTTGTTTGGCTATATTTTGTAAGTAGTAGTGTGATATTTAAAATGCATTTGATAAAAATTCAGGGTGAAAGTTGTTTTTTAAGGAAGGTTTCTTGGGAATAGAGGAAATGGAATAGATAAACCAACTATGAAGATTTTTTAATAAACAACAGTAAACAGATAATCATATCATGTGAGTTACAGATGGTTGTGTTTTATAAAGAATTTGGTATTGAAAATGAATGAAACTGTTAATTTGATATATTCTAGATGATTATAGGTCAAGCATCTAAACAACCTAGTTTATTTGTTTGGGAAAATGACTTAACCATTTGACCTTTTTTTCTTATCAGTAATATGGAGAAAATAAAATCTCCTTTGACTATTTCACACAGCTGTTGTGGGAACAAATTAAGATGGTGATTATAAAATAAAGGCTTTTGAAAAATAAAAGCTATAATAAAAAAATTATGTGCCATTATAATTAGTTGTAAATGTTAACAAGCTCTTATAAATGTCTAAAATTAATATCACTTTCACTTTAAAGAACCAAGTAATATCTTTTTAGTCTCTCTTTACTTTTTATTCTTTCAGTATTTCCAAATGAACATATGGGGAGAGTTTTTCTTTATTACATATGTAAATTCAACACACACAGGCACACAACATGGACACACTTTTCTCTGACATATGAACTACTTTTTTCTCTGTAACTACACACTTTTTCAACATAATTATTCATCTTTGAGCTTTTTTTTTTTTTTTTTTTCTTCATGACCAGTGAAAATAATCAGGTATTATAGACTTGGTAAATATAACAAACAGATTAAAAAGATCATAGTTGGGGGCACCTGGGTGGCTCAGTGGGTTAAAGCCTCTGCCTTCGGCTCAGGTCATGATCCCAGGGTCTTGGGATGGAGCCCCACATCAGACTCTCTGTTCAGCGGGGAGACTGCTTCCTCCTCTCTCTCTGCCTGCCTCTCTGCCTACTTGTGATTTCTGTCTGTCAAATAAATAAATAAAAAAATCTAAAAAAAAAAAAAGAGTCAGTTACTTGGTTTTTCTTTAAAAAAAATGATGATAGTTACACTAATGCAAAGCACAGATAGACTTTACAGGTCTTAAAATTTAATAAATCTGCTTGCTACATTTATTTCCATTGTGTTAAGCAGGCCTTTCATCATGGTCATTAATCAAGGTAGATGATGTATTGTTGCACCATCACTACTATGACATATGAAAAATTCCATATCCAATTAGTTGCAGAAAGTTATGTTAGATCAGGAGGTCTAGGTTTCTGTATAGCTTCAGTTGCTAACAGACATTGTGACTGGGTTAGACTGTGTCATTTTGAAACTGTTTTCTTTCAGATAAAACAAAGGAAAGGGATAAAATTATCTTTCTGATCCCTTCTAGTTTTAATGTTTTATGATGTTATGAAACATTAAAAGTTTTGCATTCAAACCCTTATGGATTCTCTGAGAAACATGGGGACAGCCTGAAACATATCTTAGAGGATTATTTAATTGTGATTTCCTCAATTTTACAAGGTTATAGAACTCTCTCACCATATCCTCAAGAGAGGGAAAATGCAAAGATTACAAAAATGAAACAAACAAGACAACTCCCAAGACAACAACAAAAATGAAAACCTTGAGGACCAGTTCCTTTGGTTTTCTAACTAAGGAATAAAAATATAACTTTAAGAAAGGCACAATGAGAATTCAAGTAAAAAATGTGGAGGCATCCACTCATTTGATAAAACTCTGTGCCAACTACTATTGGCACAATTAAAAATTCATTGTCTACTAGAAAAGGCTATAGAAATCAATGTTGAACCTCAGAAGAATTACAGACAAGAAGACTGATTGCACCTAAAAATTTATCAAGGTCATTTCTGATGGCATGTTTAATTTTTCATATAACATGACTTCTTTACTTCATTTACTGAGATTTCTTTCTTTTCCTCAATCTGGGATTTATGAAAACTTGTCTTAACCATATAAGCATGGTAGTAGATGTATAAATGTGTGATGATCTCTATAAATGTATGATGCCTCTCCCAATTAGAAAAACGGTGGTAGTGAAGATGTCCAGGTAAGTGTGAGCATGCGTTAGTGTTCTTTGTGCGAGAGTCGTAGAATTATCTTAAAAACCCAATAGGCAGTCATGTGATATCTCCTAGGTGTTTGCATAGTACAGAACTCCAGAATATTTTCCTGAATTGTACTACATTAATAATGTATCCTAAGCAGTTGTTTGCAATCTGAATCTAATCAGGACAAAATAAAATCCTCAAGGTGGAAAGACTAGAGGATCTGATAGGAAGAAAGTTTTTAAAGGCAGAGGGAAAGAAGGAAATAAGGAAACTTCAGGAAGTGAGACATCGTTTTCATTTTGGTCCTTTTGACATGTGAAAATGCTCTGAGAGCTCAAGACTATATAGGAGAAACTAAAGACTATATTGGAGAAACTAAGAACTATATTGAAGAGTCTAAAGACTATCTTGAAGAAACAAAATAATTTGATTTAGAAAAAATACATCAAAGTAACATGTTTTTGATAATTTTTGCTGAACAATTGATGTAAAAAATAAATTAATGTAAAATGTAGTCATTTTGTTTTTCCTGACCTCTTATAGAAGCCATGTTATTTTAAAAACAATGATATATAAATTTCCCCAAAGAAACCAATCTATGTATTTTCAGATTTAGTACTTGTTTCAGTACGGAACAAGAAACCAAACAAACAACCAAAAAAAAGGCCAAAAATGTACAAAATCTCTTTCAAGATAGTTATAAAATGTTATATTTTTACTATCCTAAGCCATTATTTCAAACTTTAATTTCAAATGCGAATTTATATTAGTTTATTATTTCTATTTTGTAAACTCATTATAAACCAGCATGAAAAAACTTGCATTTCAAAAACAATGTTAAATTAGATCTTATGAATTCTTCATGAGATCAAATTTAATGCAATTATTTTTAGAATTACTAGTTAGTAAATACATTTTCTTAGATAGGATTTTCTAAGGCACTAATATAACAAAACAACAACTCTGCATGTTTCTTTTTAATCAAAGATTTTTATATGACTGCAGTGTTTAAAACTGAATCTTACATTTTGCTTTACTAATAAATTTGAGCTATTATGAGGTTATCTCTCAAGAAATGCAGTGATGTAATTATCCATTTTTTAAAAGTTTTTATTCAATTTCCAATTAGTTAACATTCATTTATCTCTCAAGAGTTGATTCAAATGGTGAAGAACTATAAAAACACAGAAACATGAACATGAATATTCATATATAGCAAAAACAATTAATTTGAAATACCTATACATTTTAAACATTTGAGATATAAACATTTGAGACAAAAATCCAGTGTTCTTTTTATGAGACCTTAACATCAAGGAAAATATCCAATTATTATTTTTACCTGTGTACGAGATATGTGAAATTGTTGTTAAAAATCTTTTCTATAATCTCTTTCTCTCTTTCATTGCACACAGCAACAAGGAAATATTTGGCCTAGGAAGAAATAATAAATTGCCATATTTTTAATACTTTAAAATGTCTGGTATCTATTTGTGGTCATACATGCTTTGATAATTTGTGAATATAATGGGGATAATATGCAAAACTAATTTTAGGTTTTTTTTTTTTTTTTAAGATTTTATTTATTTACCTGAGAGACAGTGAGAGAGAGCATGAGGGGGAGAAAGTCAGAGGAGAAACAGACTCCCCATGGAGCTGGGAGCCCGATGCGGGACTCAATCCCAGGACGCCAGGATCATGACCTAAGCCAAAGGCAGTCGCTCAACCAGCTGAGCCACCCAGGTGCTCAATTTTAGGATTTTCTATATCCTCAGTTAACAAAGTTTCATTTACCTCTTTAATATTATTTAAAAAAAATATAAGTTATTTCATAAAAATAGGATGATTTAGGTTTGTGAATTGTAAGTATTTCAGTTATAATACATGTTTGTGCTGGACCTCAGGACAATTCCTGGGAGAAAAGATACATATTCTATTATTAAACATATGGCAATCTATTATTTTTCTATCTGGACCAAATATTTTGTTGCTGTATATTTTCTAATCATTGTTCCATAGACTTAAATAAATTTTACTACCCATTTCCCCATGATTCAACAAATTTCTCTCTTTCCTGGTTTCAAGTGTAAATTTCTCAATTGAGCTTTTCCCAGTCTCTCAAATACAAATATTTCTCTTTTCTCGGAAATTCCACAACATTTTATCTGTCAATCTGCTGTTAAGACATTTTTTCTCCTTTGTATTACATTTATATAGGTTTATATCCTCCCTTAGTTACAATCTATACTGGAGATGTGTATGGTTGATTGAGCTTTTTATCCTAATAGTATCAAATGAGCATTTTGTACATAACAAGCATTCAAAATATGTATTGGTAAATAAATGAGTATCTGGATGTTTCATGTTCATTATTACCTCAAGTCACAGACACAGAATAAAGCATGCTTTTCATAATGTTTTAAAAACTCTTATTACAAATGAAAATTTTTTTTACATTAAATAATTAAAACTTTTTGGGGCACCTGGGTGGCTCAGTGGGTTAAAGCCTCTGCTTTTAGCTCAGGTCATGATCCCAGGGTCCTGGGATTGAGCCCTGCATCGGGCTCTCTGCTCAGCAGGGAGCCTGCTTCCCTTCCTGTCTCTGCCTGCCTCTCTGCCTACTTGTGATCTGTCAAATAAATAAATAAAATCTTAAAAAAAAATTAAAACCTTTCAATATTAGAGTCAAAATATCATTTATCCCTCAATTTCATGGTCATTTCAAATGGATTTTGTTTGAATCTCTATGTTACCAACACTACTTCTTATCTTGTCTTCTTTTTTGTTAACAGTAGAACTAGTTCTAGCTATATACATACATATATATATATATCTCAACTTCAAAGAAATAAGTGACACATCCTGTACTTACCAGTACTGGCATCTAGTTTGTAAAATTTTCCTTATGTTTGAAGTGGTGGCCCTATAAAGTA
This sequence comes from Enhydra lutris kenyoni, assembly GCF_002288905.1. Classification (NCBI taxonomy): domain Eukaryota; kingdom Metazoa; phylum Chordata; class Mammalia; order Carnivora; family Mustelidae; genus Enhydra; species Enhydra lutris. The sequence continues at coordinate 77,905,043 of NW_019154086.1, read as the reverse complement.
TAAAGTTTCCTCAGAATAGAAGTTTTCAACATTGAAATTGTACATGAGATTCTACAACAGATTGTTTCTCAAATATGTTCGATTGCAGTTTAAATCAAATGCACACTCTTGGGTGCATAACATTATTACCCCTGAAAGTAGGATATGAAATATTTGAATCATTATATGGTTCACACAGTGTGAAGTGCAAACAGTACCATGAAAATTTGTTGATAAAGTAAACATGAATCTCACTCAAGTTCTCAATTTAAAACTTCAGTCTGATATGAAAATCAAACTTCTGATGTTTGGAAAATAAAAAATAATATTATATTTATAAATTAACTTGCATCTATAGTGTGTCAATGTGTTAATCTTAAACCAAGTGTAATGTATCTTTAAATTTGAAGCAGTCATCAACAGGAAAGTGGCATTTTTGTAGCTCCCCTACCAATAACTGTGTGGAGTTATTATAAATGTCCTGGTGGTATTTTTAAACAAATAACTCTAAGTGCCAATTAATCTGAATATTTGAGCTGGGATTTCACTACCTAAGGTATGAACCTAAGATGAAACTTACTTTTTATTTATTGTGTTATGGATTTATGTTTAAAAAAAAATGCAGGTAAGTGTAAAAATAGTAGCATCATAAACAATACTATACAAAGTGTCAAGAAAAGCTATAATTGTGATCTTTGACCATCATCCTACTCAACATTCTTACATATTTTATTATGGAACTTAAAGTTATTGTTCAATTAAATTAAGCTTATTAGAACCATTGTTGTATGCTTATGTCAAATATATTTAAATTTGTGTTAAAGTAGAACTACTTAGTGCATGGATTTAAGCTGTTGCTATAGTTTGAAATTGTTTCTTCACAAATTCATATGTTGAAATTTTAATAGTTTAGGTGGTGATTATAATCACCTAATGGTGATGGTATTTGTTAGCAGGTGGGACCTTTGGGAAATGCATAGGTCATGAGGTCAGAAGAATGTTCTTTTTTTTTTTTTTTTAAAGATTTTTGTTTATTTATTTGACAGAGATCACAAGTAGGCAGAGAGGCAGGCAGAGAGAGAGAGAGAGAGGAGGAAGCAGGCTCCCTGCTGAGCAGAGACCCCCGATGTGGGGCTTGATCCCAGGACTCTGGGATCATGACCCGAGCCAAAGGCAGAGGCTTTAGCCCACTGAGCCACCCAGGCACCCCAAGGTCAGAAGAATGTTCTTATAAAAGAAAGCACAGAGAACTCCCCAGTCCCTTCTACTGTGTAAGTATACAAAGAGGATTTTGCATAACATAACAGGGCCCTCATCTGACCATTTTGGCATTCTCATCTCAGACTTTGGCTTTCAGAAATAAATTTCTATAGTTTATAAGCTACCCAGACTGTGGTATTTTGTTATAGCAGCCCTAATGGACAAAGACAACTGTGAAATGGAAAACAGAACTATGTAGTCCTTTCCATTTTATTTCCAGTGTCAGGAAGAAATTGAGATTAATAGCTACTATTCATATCACTATCCAACCTAATGAGCATATTTATAAAACACATATGTCTATGAGAGCTCCCTTTTATCCACATCCTCACCAACATCTGTTTTTTCTTGTGTTGTTAATTTTCACCATTCTGACAGGTATGAGGTGATATCTCTTAGTAGTTTTAATGTATATTTCCTTAATGATGAGTGATGTTGAGCATCTTTTCATGTGTCTTTTGGCCATCCATAAATCTTCTTTGGAAAAATGTCTGTTCACATCTTCTGCCCATTTTTTATTTGGATTATTCACTTTTGGGGGGTGTTGAGTTTTTTAAGTTCTTTATGCAGTTTGGATACTAACCCTCTATCAGATATTTGTAAATACCTTTTTCCCATTCTGTAGGCTTTCTTTTAGTTTTGTGATTTTTTTTTTCTGTACAGAAGCTTTTTATTTTGATGAAGTCCTAGTATTTTTGCTTTTGCTTCCCTTGTCTCAGGAGAAATATCTAGTAAGAAGTTGCTATGGCCAATGTCAAAGAGGTTATTGCCTGTGTTCCCTTCTAGGATTTTTATGGTTTTAAGTCCTCACATTTAGGTCTTTAATCCATTTTGAATTTATTTTTGAGTATAGTGTAATAAAAGTGGCCCAATTTCATTCTTTTGAATGTTGCTTACCAGTTTTCCCAACACCATTTGTTGAAGAGACTTTTTCCCACTGGATATCCTTTCCTGTTTTGTCAAAGACTAACTGACCATATAGTTGTGTGTTCATTTCTGGGCTTTCTATTCTGTTCCATTGATCTATGTATCTATTATTGTGCTAGGACCATACTGCTATGGTCACATAACATCTATTATATACTGAAACTCATGCTCAGTGCTGTTGCTGTTGCAGTAATTGCTAAGATATTTAGAGCACGTTTTCATATTTAAAAAAGTCATTTAGGGGCACCTGGGTGGCTCAGTGGGTTAAAGCCTCTGCCTTCAGCTCAGGTCAAGATCCCTGGGTCCTGGGATCGAGCACAACATTGGGCTCTCTGCTCAGCAGGGATCCTGCTCCCCGCCTCTCTCTCTCTGCCTGCCTCTCTGCCTACTTGTAATCTCTTTGTCAAATAAATAAATAAAATCTTTTTTTAAAAGTCATTTAAACATGCGGGTCATATTTTTGAAAGATTTTATTTATTTATTTGATAGAGAGAGAGACAGGGAGAGAGGGAACACAAGCAGGGGGAGGGAGATATGATATATATATCACTTCTTCTTTATCCTTTCATCAGTTGATGGACATTTGTGCTCTTTACACAGTTTGACTGTTGTTGATAATGCTACTGTAAACATCAGGATGCATGTGCCCCTTCAAATCAGTATTTTTATATCCTTTGAGTGCATGTGTGTGTATATATATATATATATATACATATATATATGTGTGTATATATATGTGTGTATATATATGTATATATGTGTGTGTATATATAATATTCCATATATATGGAATATTACTCAGCCATGAAAAAGAATGAATCTTTCCAATGGCAACAATGTGGATGAAGTTAGGGTATATTATGCAAGCAAAATAGGTCAGTCAGGGAAAGAAAAATACCATATTATTTCACTCATATGTGGAATTTGAGAAAAAAAAAAACATGAATGTAAGGGAAATGGAAAAGAAAGAGAGGAAAGCAAACTGAAAGATACTTTTAACTATAGAGAACAACTGAGGGTTGAAGGAAGGAGGTGGATGGGGGTAGGCTAAATGAGTGATGGGCACTAAGGAGGGCACTTGTTGGGATGAGCACTGGGTGTTATATGTAAATGATGAATCATTTAATTCTGCATCTGAAATCAATTTTATCATATATATTAACTAGCTAGAATTTAAATAAAAACTTGTAATAAAAATAAATTAAAAAATAAGCCTTGCAAATACAATTTTTTATTGTCTTCTTTTCCTCCCTAGATTACCAATATCATTTAAAACATTTTCAGAAGTGTTTTGCTATGACTCATTCTGTTGGCAGTATTTAAATAAATCTATCAACAAGGGACTTTTATTTTCTCTTTATTGGTTTACCAACATAACTTTATGGGCAGCTTGATATAAATTTTAGAACCCCACATACCAAAACCCCCAGTAATACCATTATTATGTTGTTGTTTTTAAAACATTTAATATGTTAAGTATACAGATACCTTCTTTTACTATAGACAATTAGACAAATAGTGTTCGTTTACTACAGACATGTTTTAATTTTAATAGCTAATAAATAGCCTGGTTTATTATATGTCTTATGAGAAATATATTCTATTTTTTATAATAAAAATAAATTAGTGTGGCTGATGAGGTGAAGTGTAGAGATCAAAAAGTGCATAATGCAGGCAAAAAAAAATAGTCTTCACAGTTTTAAGTAAATTTTGTTTCTCAATATGATTATCTGTATATTTTATGTATTTTTAATAAACAGTCTTTCTAGAAGTTAAGAGAAATGCAGGAGCACTTTTCATGGGATGTCAATATTAAAAATAAGTGCCTCTTTTATTTACTGCCCAAGATTTGGAAAAGGTTATTGTGTTTATCTGTATAAAATACGACTTAGCCGTCAAGCACATCAAAGATTCAATTTGGGGGCACCTGGGTGGCTCACTGGGTTAAGTTGCTGCCTTTGGCTCAGGTAATGGTCTCGGGGTCCCAGGATCAAGTCCCACATTGGGCTCTCTGCTCAGCAGGGAGCTTGCTTTCCCCCCTCTCTCTCTGCCTGCCTCTCTGCCTACTTGTAATCTCTCTCTGTCAAATAAATAAATCTTAAAAAAAAAAAAGATTCAATTTGGGTCTCTAAATTAAACATAGAGTAATTTACTTCTTGGGTCATGTGGTCAAATTTCCCTGTTACCCATGTGGTTATGATATTTTAAGTTCACTCTCACTGTATCTATTTACAAGTTCAATTAAAAAACATACATATAGGGGACCCTGGTAAAGTGTCCAACTTCAGCTCAGGTCATGATCTTAGGATCCAAGGATCAAGCCCGGCATTGGGTTCCCTGTCCAGCAGAAAGTCTGCTCATCCCTCTGCCCCTTCCCTCACTCATGCTCTCTCACTCTCTCTCTCATAAATAAATAAAATCTTAAAAAAAAAATAACACCCACATATAACAGTGAAAATTAAGGTTATTTTTATACTCATATATGGCTATTAAATCTAAACCTTTGTCTATAAACATTTATCAATAAATATATCATTAATGTAATAAACCTGTAAAGGCTAATAGGATGAACCATGGCTTAAAAAAGGTAAGATTCTGTACATGCAGGTCTTCAAATGTGAGACAATTTCATACTTGTGAATTAAATTGCCAGGTATTAATAGCAAGCCAGGATTTTTAATAACTGATGCTTAATGAATGTTAATGAAGAAAATGGGCCTCTACTGCTAAAATAAAGCTCAGAGGTCTCATTTGAAGATAGATCAAAAGGAAGTTTTATTAAAAATACATGTAATTGCACCTTCTTTCTAAAATTATTGTATTCAAACCTGTTTTAATTAATTCACTTATTCAGTGAAGTCTTTAGTTTGTTATCAGAAATCTAGTAAGACCTAAGTTCCAGTTTTCCCTTAGGTTTATCTCAAAAATCTTTTAAAAATTTCTCAAATGAAATGTCCTTCAAAAGGGTGACATTCTATTTTATTTACTCTAGTTTAGTTATTGTGAAGATAACCACAAATATCTGCCATTTATATTATTTGATTATTCTAATTTATGTACTTGATTTCTAGATTCACCTCACTGGATGATAAATAGGACCCTAGGAATTCCATGTTTGTTTTGTGGATGCCACATTGCATCTTTTATTCATTACCTGTTAATAAAGAAGTTTATTTTTAATGTATCTAAGTTGACTGAAGTGCCCTACAACAATAGGTGAACAACACTTAGAACTGCTATTATTTCAGCTGAGTGATGTATAAACAATAAAAGGAAAAAAAAAAACTTATTTATGCAGGTGAAGTGAAACCTGAAGAAAAGGCAGATTTTTTTTTTTCTTAAAGATTTTATTTGTTTATTTGTCAGAGAGAGAGAAAGAGAGAGAGCTCAAGCAGGGGGAGTGGAGGCAGGGGGGGGAATCAGACTTCCTGCTGAGCAAGAAGCCCACTGTGGACCCTGGGATCATGAACTGAGAAGAAGGCAGATGCTTAATCAACTGAGCCATCCAAGCTTCCTGAAAAGACAGAGTTTCAAAGGGAAGTTTTTTCTGGGACACTTGGGTGGCTCAGTTGGTTGTGTCTCTGACACTCGATTTTGGCTCAGGCTATGACCCATCTCAGGGATGTGAGATTAGCCCAGCATCTGACTCTGTTCTTGGAATGGAGCCTGCTTAAGATTCTCTCTCTCCCTCTCCCTCTGCCCCTCTCTACAGCCACCCACCCTGCTCATACCTGAAGGCTCTCTTTCTCTCTCTCAAAAATAAGACAAAAAAAGTAAAGTAAAACAAAACAACAAAAAGAAGTTTAGCCTAGTAGTATTTACTCAGGAAAATTTTTTGATCTATAAGGAAATCTTTGACAATGTAGAAATTAGTATAGCCCAAATTCAGATAAATTGAGAAAAAAAGTAGTAATTTTGACAACTTTGAAAATGTACATATGATGGAAGTAATATGACAAATTAGATTTTTTTTAAAGGCAAGGAAATTGATAACTTGGGTCTAGAATATTTGAAATCTTAAAGTAAATTGTATATAGGCTACTTGGGATTGCACACTCATAAGTTATGGAGATTCCTTCCATACTTCTTTTGTGAATAAATGTTATGCATTTGGATGGAATACTACTAAGAAGACTTACTAGAAATAATGGTAGTGTGGGAATGAATTTCCAAAGTGAAATCTTCTGTACAAAAATATGCATATCTAACATGGTTTGAGTCATTCTTCCATTCTTCAATATTCCAATTCTAAAGTGAAGCATTGGATTCCCATTATTAATTACTCAAATATGCATTTGGTTATTTCTAAATGAAATTCAAAATCTATGGAAGTCTTTGATCTTAAGTATATTTAATTCTAGCCACTGTTAATTTGTTAGCTAATGTATTATTCTAGAAAAAAAATTCTATTTATTTTCTGTTACATATTTCAATGTAAGCAATTTTTATGGCAAAATTTTTATTTAGGTCTGACTAATGGTTAGTATATTAATTAATATACTAAATTGGAATTTAAAAATTCATTGTCAATCTCCTATTACATATTCTAGTACAAGTGATTTTTTAGTGACAAAATATATCAATATTGTAAGCAAGCATAATATATAAAATGATAACAAACTTAAAAAATAACATGGGAAATGTGATATATGGTCCATGAGTTTTCATACTGGAAAACATACCACACATACCATAAGGTAAGTATGGCTTTTTTATTATTATTTTCAAAATATTAGTCTATAGGATTTTAGTAAAAACTAAGCAGAGAAGAGAAAATAAACATTATTATTTCAAATGATCCTAAACCACTGGGATAATATTGCCAGGCTATCTAAAAGAGCATCCAAATAATAAAAATAATGAATTTTTTGACAGACACCCAAACTTTCTGGAAGGAGATAGAGTGACAGAAAAAAAGTAATCTTTGATGCTTCTTCAGCAAATGATTTCATATTTTAAGAAGATATAATGGAAGTCCAGAGCAAAGTTGTTTGATAAATAATAACTATAATTATTCAAATTTAATTTGTTATATTTAAGGTATGTTCATTTATTTTATAAAGAACACTCCTATTTTCTATATCTTTATTGAATTTACTTCATCCTGAGCATGAAAAATCTGTTGTCCTACTTACCAGGCTACAGAAAGTCATCCATGATTTGTGGGTCAAAAAGGGGGAGGTTTATTATTATCTCTTGCTCAAGCACTTTCACCTCCCTTGGCACTTGATTCATTAGATACTTGTATGGACTTGGAAATTACTTTCAAACCTTTCAAAGTTAATTGAGCTCTGAACTAAGGTCCAAAGCATCTGTACTTTTCTCCTTTACTGAAATAAAATATAAATCAGTGAACCAAATAGCCTCCTATGTTGCCAGTAAGCTTTGAAATCGGATATAAAATTGTCACATTATATATTAAGATAAAATTATATTTTCCTTGATTGAAAATTGATTTTTCTTCAACCAGCGTGAGATGTTTTAAACTACTTTTTCTTTTTCTTTCCTCTATGTTATAGTATTTATTTTTGAATTTAGTTTCATATTCTAGCCAAAACAAACAAACAAATGAATAAAAGCCAAGCAACCAACTAAACTAAACATAAAACTAATATGAATAGAAAAAAGAACTAAGAAGATTATGAAAAAATATATATGAATGTTTTTTAATGTCTTAAAGTACATTTCTGGAAAAATGGACCACCTCACTATTTTTTCTCTATTAAAAATTTAACCTTCAAACTTCCTCTTTCAGTAAGAATGAAGTGGAGGTAAGTGTAAGTACGTTTAAAATCAATAGTTTTTCAGACATTGGACATCAAGGAAGAAGGAATAGTTATCCCCAAGTAAAGGGAAACAAATGAAGTAATCCTTACAAGGACCCAAGCTTATTGAAAGAAGAGTTTCTAGGCTGTGATACAGGGAAAGTATACTCAAATAGAAGCAAGTTGTCTTTCTGAGTAAAGGAGATGGAAGTCAAAATTCATGGAAGCCAAGGCTGACACCATTTCCAGGGCAGATTAGTGGAGAAAAGAGAACAGCACATAAACAGAATGGGGCCTGGATTGGAGAAGCGTTCTTTTTGGTGTTCAGCTGAATATGAATCAGTGCACACATGTGAGAAAACTCTCCAAAGTCATAGAGAAACCACATGAAAGGATCTGGTCTATCAATCATTAGGAGACACAGTGGCCTAAAATCTGTTCATGATCTTATAAACTGGAATAGAAAGGCTTATGGAATAGAAATTCCTATGAATTTTAAAATAAAATTAAGAGTGTATTAAGAACTCCATGCTAGTATATTTGACAACCTCAATGAAATGAATGCATTTTTTTTGGAAAGACACTGAAACTCCATCTGGAATAACAAAAATAGCTCTATATCTCCTAAGACACTGAAGTTTTGGTTTAAACACATGCCATAAAGAAAAATTCAGGCCCAGATGGCTTTCCTGGTGAATTCTACTAAACACTTAAGAAGGAATTTAGTGCCAATTTTAATAGGAAACTAAAAGCAGAGGAATAACTTACAAATTCATACTATGAGACTAACATTACCACACCATCATGGCCTAACATAGATATTACAAATAACAATGATTATTATAGCAGCATTATCAACACTAGCCAAATTATGGAAAGAGTCCAAATGTCTATTGACTGATGAATGGATAAAGAAGACTTGGTATGTATGTATGTGTGTGTATATATATATATACACATATATACAGACACACATTTGGTATATATATACTTGGTATACACACACACTATATATATTTTATACACACACACACGTATATATTTAATATATATAATATATATTCATATATATAATGCAATATTACTCAGCCATCAAAAAAGATGAAATCTTGACATGTGCAATGTCAAGCTAGAGTATATTATGCTAAGTGAAATAAGTCAGTCAGAGAAAGACAAATATTATAGGAGTTCACTCATATGTAGAGTTTAAGACACAAAACAGATCAACATGGGGGGAAATCCAGGGGAGACAAATCAGGAAACAAACATAAGTATGCAGAATAAAATGGGTTAGTAGAGGGGAGGTGGGTGGGTGGTACATTAAATAGGAGATGGGTATTAAGGAGAGCACTTGTAATGAGCACTGGGTGTCATAGGTAAGTGATGAATCCCTAAATTCTATACCTGAAACTAATATTATACTGTATGTTAACTAACTGGAATTTAACAAAAACTAGAAAAAGAAAAAAAAAGATATTACAAATAAAGAAAACTATACACAAAATACCCTTTATGAATACACATACATTATTAACAAAATTTTAGCCAATAAATCCAGTAATAAATATAATATAGCATGACCAGATGAGTTTTATCTCAAAAATGTAATTTTTTTCCTAAGTTTGAAAATCAATGTATTTGTCCATACTATCGGTAGAAACAAGAAAAAGTATATGATTATCTCAACAGATGCAGGTGACTCATTTGATAAAATTCAATATCCATTCATAAAAAATATTACAGTAAAGTAAGAAGGAATTAAACCTTCCAATTGATAAAGTGTACCTGTAAAAATTTATAGTTAATATACTTTATGTTAAAAAAATGTATATTTTTCCTCTTAAGATTGGAAATAAGGCCAAGATGTATACTCTTATCACTTTTATTCAGACTTGTACTAGAGTTTCTAACACTGAAATAAGGCAAAAAATTGAAGTAAAAGACATATAGGATAAAATTCTCTCTTTTCTCTATGGGAAATGAGATTTGTACATTCCAGGACATGGATAATCATATTTTGTTATCCACAAGTTAAAGGGAAAGAGAAGATTTTAGCATTTCTATAAAAATATGGTCAATATAACTGTATCTGGAAAACTTCCACATCTACTAAAGACTTACTAGGAAATTATATACGTCTATAGATGATGACAAGAAAATTCTCAGGTAGTTTTACTAAAATTCTTGTATAGTTCATATTACTTATTCATAGAAGAAAATTTTTTCAGCTTTATCCAGTTGATTTTGTATTTTCATTATTTTGCATCCTTCCATTTCAACTTGAAGACATTCCATTAATATTTTTTTGTAAGGAAGATCTAGTGATGATGAATTGCTTCAGCTTTTGTGTCTAGGAATGTTTTATATCTTTCTTTCCTTTCAGAACAACAGCTTTACTGGGTTGCCTATTCAAAATGGTTTGCCAAAATATGTAAAAAACAAAAACAAAAACAAAAAAAAAAAAACAACTACAAAAACTTAAAGGCCTTTATGGATATTTGTTCTGTTGGTTTCTTTAAAAATATTTTGTTATACTAAATTTATGCACATGGGCACATGTGAACACACACATACAATTTAACTATAACCAAATTATATATATAGTATATATATACATATATATACTATGTATATACACACGTGTGTGTGTGTGTGTGTGTGTGTGTGTGTGTGTATGTATAAACAGAGGCAGACAATAAATATAAAATTATAAATTTTTTCTCAGTAATTGCTATTTTAAAAATTTTGTAAAGTTTGCTTTTGAGTTTAAAAATACCTTCTTGGGATGCCTGGGTGGCTCAGTGGGTTAAGCCTCTGCCTTCGGCTCAGGTCATGATCTCAGGGTCCTGGGATCAAGTCGTGCATTGGGCTCTCTGCTCCACGGGGAGCCTGCTTCCTCCTCTCTCTCTCTCTGCCGGCCTCTCTGCCTACTTGTGATCTCTGTCAAATAAATAAATAAATTCTTTAAAAAAAAAGAATGACTCAATGTGATTAAATGCACATTTACATTTCTAGAAACCTAGTAGATAAAATGCTAGTTTATTTGACTAGTATCTGTATAAGTTTAGAAAAAATATACACAAATACAATAAAATATGTGTTTTGTCTTATATTTAATATTGGTAACTCAGAACACATAGGTCTTTTTATTATGTCAAGAATATTAAGCTAAACGTGTCTGCTAAAGTTTATATAAATACAAACAAATGTTTAAAAGATTTGGGTTAGTTTTATACTTCTTTTTTTTCTTATGAAAGTTCAGTGGGTTTTTGGTTTTTTGTTTTTTTTTAATTCTTGGGAGTTTAAGGTCTCTAATAGATATAAGTATTTACTTATTTCTAGTTGCTTAGAATAGTGCCACCCTAGGGATTTTATAATTTAACTTGGTAATGCTGTAATTGGAATTAAGAAAATATCATATACATATGATATATATATATATATATATATATATATATATATCGTATTTTCTATTTGTATCTATATAGACACAAATAGGGAAGTTATAGCTTGCATTCCAAAATTTTAGCCATAGGTCAAACATAAACACAGATATTCAAAGGTCATTTGTTTTTAATGAAGAATTGAGTCTTTTCCTCAGTTTTATATATTTTTGTTTTGTTTTGTATTTTTATCATGATCAGTTTTTTGGCTGTTGGAGCAAGTTGAAGTTACCTGCTCAACATGAGGACTAAGGAGTACCCACCAATATTTGTTGAGGAGAATTTTAAGATTTTCTTTGCTCTGATGTGTGACTTTATGGAGGATTTGGATTAAATTTTTGGCAAAGGGTAGAAGAGATACCATGTAGGCATCTAGGTATCTCCAAAGTCATCTGTGTATATAAAATATACAGCTTATTTCATATTAGCTTTTCAACATCAAATGGTTAGTTTTGAGGTCCCTCAAGAGTCACTAATATGAGCAGAAGGCCTCTGATTCTAGTGATTATAAGAATTGAGGGGGTACCTGGATGGCTCAGTGAGTTAAGCCTCTGCCTTCCACTCAAGTCATGATCTCAGAGTCCTGGGATTGAGCCCTGCATCAGGCTCTGTGCTCAGCAGGGAGCCTGCTTCCCCCCTCCTCTCTCTCTGCCTGCCTCTGTGCTTACTTGTGATCTCTTTCTCTCTCTGTCAAATAAATAAATAAAATCTTAAAAAAAAAAATGGATTGAGGAGCCAGCCTGGGAGTGGAAAGGTCTGGCAGGAGTGGAGGAACTCGAGTTATTGAAGAGGGACAGATCAAAGGATTCAAGGAAGCTGAAAAGAAAGTCAAGGTGGCAAAAAGGAAGAAAGATAAGGTATCATGTGAGGGAGAGGTCTTAACATGAGCCAGATTTGGAAGATCTCAAATTTTCCAAAAAGATCACTGATGTTCCAAATTATCCTTTGTAAAAGTTTGCAATTTTAAAAGATAGTGGACAGAATTAGTGTCATAGTGGCAGATCATGTAGTTAGTGCGGGAGAGCAGACTCCAAGCAAATTGAGAGTTACTCTTGGAAGAGGAAGTTTAAGTGGGGAAAAAGAGTAAGTGAGGAAAACTTTGTTAGAAAGTTTCACACAGGGGGCACCTGGGTGGCCTGGGTGGCTCAGTTAGTTAAGCATTTGCCTTTAGCTCAGGTCGTGATCGATCCTAGGGTACTGGGATCAAGTCCAACAACTGGCTCCCTGCTCCACGGGGAACCTGCTTCTTCTTCTGCCTCTGCCTTCTTCTCTCTGAATAAATAACATCTTAAAAGAAGAAGGAGGAGGAAGAGGTGGAGGAGAGAAGAAGGAGAAAGTCTCACACATAATCTCTATCAGGGAGCCAAAGTAGCTTCTCATTCTTGTTGAGAAGCTGAAGGACCCAATCCATGGACAATGAGTTAGGAAATCAAAAGACTTCATTAAAAAACTAAACTTTCTTGGTGAAGAGTCAGGAAAAAATTCTCATTTAGAAAGATCAAAGAAGAGTCCTGTTCAGGAAGATTCTTGTACAAATAGAAAGGAGCCAGGAAGCATGTGTCATTGTCAGGCATTACAGACAGAGGCAGGATGCAGGAAGGAAATACGTAAGATTATAAAAAGAAGGATGTTTGAGGGTGCTGGGAATGCTCAGTATTTTGACTATGGTGGTGGATACAGAACCTACACAGGTGATAAAATTGTATAAAACTTAGTACACATAAAGAAACACAAATAAAATGAGGGAAATCTGAGTAAGACTCATGGATTTTATCAATGTCAATAGCCCAGTTGTGATATTACACTACTAATTTGCAAATGTTACCATTCAGAGAAACTAAAAAGTGCGCAAGGAATATTCCTGTATTATATCTTACAATTTTACACCAATCTACAATTATTTAAGTAACATTTTCAATTCATAAAAAGGAAAAATATGGTGAGTTTTGAGGAACCAGTATTGTAAGTATGATGATGGTGTCCAGGATGTTCAGAGTTTAAGAGAGATTTTGAATAGAGGTAGAGGAATTGTGGATTAGAGCTTTCTAATTTTATGGTCATTAAGTTACTGGCAGTTTGAAAGAAAACTCAGCTCAGCATTTCTTAAACATGAGATTTGAATATATGTATATAATCATGGAGAAAAAGTCAATGAAGAGAAAGAAGAAAGAAAAAGCAAACACAGATGAAATAAATGACTCCAAGTGGAGATTATAATTTTGGAAGACAATGGAAACAAAATTTTTTAAGGATCCGCAATATAATTTGACGGGGATGCTTGAAACTACCTTTGAATAGTAGTTTATAAAAGACTGAAAGATTATCAGTTGGTTATTTAAAGTTCAGAACTCCTTCACACTCCCTCTCTTTAGTGTTGATGCTATTAACTACTCGTAAATGAAGAGCTTTCTTCCTTGTGACAGAGATAAAAAGAAAAGAGGAAAGAAGGAATTCTCTTACATTAGTTAAGTGAGGCGAGTGATATTTAAGAAACTCCACATTTTATTGCTTCAGTTTAATACCGTAAATGAAGCTAAAGCAGTCTATTAAGCAATGGGTAATTACATTCAGCACTTCCAAGAGTATGGTTGGTTACTTATATGATTTGGTCTATGTAAGAAAGGGCATAATTATAGGAAGAAAAAAAAGATTGAGTGGAAGACATGGGGAAATACAATTGCATTTGGCATAAAAAGGCAAGAATGATAGGAATAATGGAATTGATTAATCCAAGAGTTTGGGACATAATTCTTGGTGATAGCAATGCCTGCATGATACCTATTTTGATGCATGACTAAAATGAAGGAGAAATAAACTAGGGGAAGATACATAGGGAAAGATACATAAGGGATATTTCATGAAATTATCTGACATGGTATTTGGGAAATAAAACATCAGATTTGATAATTCTTTGTCATTCTAAATTCATAATTTTTTGATGTGTTCAACAATGGTTTTAAATCAGTGTAGTTTATCTGTTCTTCATTTTAGTCATGCATCAAATAAGTATCCTACAGACTTTGCTATCATCCAGAATTATGTCCCAATCTATCTCTATGCATGAGTTTAACATTTACGCATTATTTTTTTTTAAAGGAAGGAAGAAAAAAAAAGTATAACTGTTAATTTTAGTGTGGAGGGCACAAAAAATGGCACTGGTTAATCATCTCTGGTAGTATAAGCACAGCCTCAGCCTTACTCTGAAGGAATTCAGTAACTTACACAGGGGCAAGTTCTGGCTGACTGCCGCTGGCTCTTGATTGCCATGCTCTCAAGCACTTGATAGCAAGATCTTTTCTTTATAGATTCAGGCGTGCCCATTATCTCCTCTTAGGAGATTCTCTCAAAAGACAAGACCATAATGTTTTCAAATTCTCTAGGGTCATTAGCACACAGTCTCTCTTTCACCTCTCTCATCATTTTGTAGGCTTCAGAAATTTCAATTCACTTTTCTGTAAGTTGTTAAAACTCTGAAGATGCAGTTCTTAGTACTTACCATGCTAGGAATGTTGATATAGCATAATAGAATCTATCCATTACTTTCTAAATTTCCTTATACAATGAAGGCATTCAATAGAATATTTATGATTCAAACATGAGGAAAAAAAGACTTATTAGGTAATTCTTATGAGGTGACATTTAGACCATGGCTAATCACAGCTGCATTGTTGTTTTACCTATTAAAACTTACAGCATTCTAGATATTGCACCTTTTTCTTTCACATAAATTCCAAACTAACGTTTTGGATTATTTTCATATGGAATGTTTGGTTATATAATGAGTGATATAATCATGATGGCTTGAATGTGGTTGAATTTTTTGAAAAACATCTTAACAATTTAAGAGATTAATTTAGCACGAATTGAAAATAAATCAAAAACAACAAATATTGTTCCTCCCCCTATCTTCATAGTACATACTCTTTTTCCAACAATAGTTTTCATAAAGCAAATTTTGAGCCAGAGAAATTTGCATGGTCATCTTTAGTAGTTTCTTCTTTCATAGAAGTAAAGTGTTATCTTTGTGTAAAACTCATTCTAATGGAAACAGAACCTAAAATAATATTGCCATTTCTCTGTGGTCACTATTAAACTTTTATTATTTGTGTAAAACATATTCATTGCTACAAATACTAAAAACACAATTTTATAAGATTTAAATGTTGTAAGATAAAAACTCAACATTGTGCTCTGATCAGCTGCTATTTAGGGTATTTTATTACTCATTAAAAATAAAAAAAAGTGAATAAAAACTAAGAAGTAGAATTTAGCTGTAACTATTTTTCAGCTATATATCATTCCAACCTGAAATAATCAACTGTATCAGTTAGATTCATATCAACAGACAACGGCCTTCCCAAAATGTGCAATTTGTAGAGTCTTTCAATTAACTATTGAACACATAAATGTCATCAGGGCTTAAACAGACAACAGTAAGTATTCAGTTTCCTGAAGCTAGAACAATGAAGGGATCATTCACATCTGAAGGCCTAAAAAAACAAAAGGAGGTCAGTTTCTAGAACATAAAGAAAGTGTAGATAGCATAGGGGCTTGTGAATGGAACTATGGTTTTTATAGGGGGAAACAGGCAACCCCTTACAAATCAACAAGCAGAGAGCTGAGAAAATAAATATCCTAATTTTACTTATTTTCCCACACAGATCTTTCCCCGAAGAAGATACTTGATATTTTACTAGGTATTTTGTATATGCATTTACATATTTTGAAATCATTGTTTTTGTGGTTCTATGAAATAAAGTTAGTTGATAAGAACATATGTATTTTCTGTTATGATTTTTAGCATGTTGGTGTAACTTGTTCTGATATCTACATTTTGTTGACATAGCTGTTTTGTTTTCATTATCAATATTAATATATTATATATTAAAGACTACAATACAGTGTTATTATTTAGCTCTATTAATATCAACTGCTAATTATACTCTATCAATATTCTATTATAAATGCATGTATGCTTATTTTTAAAGATATACAAGTAGAATAAGGAGGAAAAAGCAAAGCTAGTAGGAAAAGAAAAGTAAGTCCTTGTCTGGCTTCTGTTTTTGTGAATAAATTGTTTTTCTCTTTTTCATTTAAGAAATTTTCAAAAGCTTTTTTTACTTTTTCCTCTAGTTTTGATTTTCAATAGGAATGTCTTTTTAGAATCTAGGGTAAACATCTGTTAGTGAACATAAAGAGTAAGCCACCTGGTGGGACTTTTGCCTAACATTTAATATTTAGAATGAAAAAAAAAAAAAAGGCAGAGCTTGTAGAATTTCATGTTTCTTCCTCTCTATAATTATGTTTTAAGGGAAATAAATCCTCAGACTAACCCTATATTAAAATTACTGTAACTTATTGAGGAATATCATATAAAAGCACATACTGGAATGGAATAAATCCTGTGTAGTTTGAACAAATATTTAATAGTGATGATAGTGATAACAGGTGTTACAGTTAAAATGCTTTCTATAATGTTCAGCTGACTACTAAGACCTTTAAACACAACAGAATATTCTGCGTGCTATTATACTAGCAGTCTTATAAAGAGAACCAAATTAAATAATGAATGACTAAATAGTAACTTAACTATTTGAAGCCCTTTACTCTCCTTGAACACATTTTATCTTAAGTAGAACGATTTTTGACAAATAGTAAAACATTTTATGATGCTCATTTTGGAGACTGTATATATACCTAATTTTAAATAGTACTTGTAGTAGATGTTATTGGTGACTCACTCAGGGCCCCTTGATTGGGGACCTTCTTTTAAGGCATAGAAAATATGAGGATCCTTGGTGAAAGCCAGCACAAATGAAATAGGATACACATACACTTTAACTTGAACTTTAAAATATACTGTTCCTGTTATCAAGCTAATTGAGGACAAAAATCCTTTCCATATGTTATGCATTCCTTTGCAAATATGGATTTATTAAGATACCTAAATATATTTGAATACTTATCTCTTGTCTCATATTCTATTAACTATTTTGCCCAACAAATTATTAAACATCAGATTTTTTTTTCAAAATATCATATTGGCAAAGCCGTATAGAATCTCAGGAAAAAAAAAAAGATTATATCTTCATATTGAGCTTACCAGATTCCTTCTTAATCTCTTCCCACTATATCTAATCATATAAAGTTGTCTGTGTGTTATTCTTCCTTAGAAGATTATCCTACAGATATATTAGAATTACTAAAATACTAGTCTGCTTATATGTGTCCAAGACTGTGTTCAAGAATGAGAATGATTATACTGAGTAGAAAGCATTCAATAGAATATAAGGGTAAAATTTCTGAGTCAAAGTTTGTACTCTGTGCAATTCTGTTCCAAAAAACTTGCCATCAATTCAATCCTACAGACTGTAAGATAATATACATCTCTCCATACACTATAAGAGTACTAACTATTATCAATCTTTTAAAACTAAACATGTGTCAGTCTGATAAATGAAAATAGCATCACATTGTTATTTTAACTGAAATGGCTTAGTACATTGCATGTTTTGCAAATTTGGCCATAATATATTTTCCCTCATCAACCCATTTAATGCTCTTAACATTAAATATCACATAATCTGCTATGAATATGGCAATTATACTTTGCTATTATTATTGTTGTTAATATTTGCTGCAATCTTTTCACTCTTCTCCTTTTTAAAACTCTAATTCCAGTGTGGATAATATACAGTGTTGTATTAGCTTTAAGTGTACAATATAGTGATTCAATAATTTTATACATTACTAGTGCTCATCAAGGTAAGTATTCTTGGGGCACCTGGGTGGGTCAGTGGGTAAAAACCTCTGTCTTCAGCTCAGGTCATGATCCTGGGGTCCTGGGATCAAGCCCCACATCGGGCTCTCTGCTCAGCAGGAAGCCTGCTTCCCCCTCTCTCTCTGCCTGTTTCTCTGCCTGCTTGTGATCTCTCTCTCTGTGTGTCAAATAAATAAATAAAATCTTAAAAAAAAAAAGGTAAATGTATTCTTAATCCCCTTCACATATTTCACCCATTCCCTGAACAACCTCCTTTCTGGTAACCATGAGTTTATTTTCTAGAATTAGGAATCTGTGTTCTGGTTTGTCTTGTTGTTGTTGTTGTTATCTGTTTGTTTCATTTCTTAAATTCCACATATGAGTGAAATCATATGGTGTTTGTCTTTCTTTAACTGACTTATTTTACTTAGCATTATATTCTCTAGATCCATTGGCATTGCAAATGACAAGATTTCATTCTTTTTTTTTAACGGCTGAATAATAGTCCATTTTCTATCATCCATCCATCTATCTATCATCTATCTATCTATCTATCATCTATCTATCTATCTATCTATCTATCATCTATCATCTACCTGTCATCTATCATCATCATCTATCATTTATCTATCATTTATCACTTATCCATCTATCACCTTCTATCATCTATCATCTATCTATCATCTATGATCTATGATCTATCAACTGTCATCTATCTAATCTGTCTCACCTCTTTTTTATCCATTCATCAGTTGATGGACACTTGCACTGCTTCTATAGTTTGGCTATTGTAAATAATGTTGCAATAAACAAAAATAATGCATGTATCCCTTTGGACTAGTGTTTTTGTATTTTGGGGGTATATTCCCAGCAATACAATTACTGGATCATAAGGTAGTTCTGTTTTTCATTTTTTGAGGAACCTCCATATTGTTTTTCAGAGTGGCTACACCAGTTTGCATTCCCATCAACAGTGTGGGAGAGTTTTCCTTTCTCCACATCTTCACCAACCCTTGTTATTTCTTGGTTGTTAATTTTAGCCATTCTAACAGGTGTGAGTGATATATTATTGTTGTTTTTATTTGCATTTCCCTGATGTGTTGAGCATCTTTTCATGTGTCTATTGGCCATCTAGATGTTTTCTTTGCAGAAATGTCTGTTCATATCTTCTGCCCCATTTCTTAATTGGATCATTTGGGGCTCTTTAGTGTTGAGATGTGTAAGTTCTTCATTTATCTTGGATACTAACCCTTCATTGGATGCATCATTTGTAAATATCTTCTCCCATTCAATAGATTGTCTTTTAGTTTTCTTATTTCCTTAGCTGTGCAGAAGCTATTAATTTTTTTGTAGTCCCAATAGTGGATTTTTGCTTGTTCCCTTATCTCAGGAGACATACCTAGAAAAATGTTGCTATGGCCAATGTCAGAGAAATTACTGCCTGTGCTATGTTCTGGAATTTTTATGGTCTCAGTTCTCACATTTAGGTGTTCAATGTATGTTGAGTTTACTTTTCTGTATCGTGTAATAAAGTGGTAAGTTTCATTTTTTACATATAGCTGTCCAGTTTTCCTAATACCATTTTAGAAGAGAGTGCCTTTTTTCCTTTGTATATTCTTGCTTCCTTTGTCAAAGATTAATTGACCATATAATCATGGGTTTATTTCTGGGCTTCTGTTCTGTTCCACTGACCTATGTGTCCATTTTTGTGCCAATACCATACTATTTTGATTACTATAGCTTTGTAGTATGTCTTGAAATCTGGTATGACACTTCCAGGTTTGTTCTTTGTTTTCAAGATTGTTTTGGCTACTTGGGTATTTTGTGGTTCTATAAATTATTTTTTTTTTCTACTTCTGTTGATATTTTGATAGGGATTGCATTAAATCTATAGATTTCTGTGGGAAGTATGTACAGTTAAAAATTGTTTTTTTTAATTCATGAGCATGGAATGTCTGTGTCATCTTCAATTTCTTTCATCAGTGTTTTATAGTTTTCAGAGTACAGATCTTTCACTTCCTTGGTTAAGTTTATTCCTAGGTATTTCATTATTTTTGCTGCAATTGTACCTTGGATTGTTTTCTTAATTTCTCTTTCTTCTACTTCATTATTAGTGTATAGAAATGCAATGTTTTCTGTATATTGATTTTGTACCTTGCAGTCTTACTAATTAATTTATCCATTCTCTTGGTTTTTTTTTTTTTTTGAGATATTTAGGGTTTTTTATATAGAGTATCATGTAGCTGCAAATAGCAAAAGTTTTAGTTCTTCCCTGCCAATTTGAATACTGTTTAATTCTTTTTCTTGTCTGATTGGTATGGCTAGGAATTTTAATATTGTGCTAAATAAAAGTGGTAAGTGTTAGGGTCCGTAATCAAAGGAGTGAGACTGATATAAAGCGAAGGTCAAGCAAAGCTTTATTTTGCGCCAATCATTGAGAATCAAACTGACCTGTCAGGGCCGTCTCTTGCAAAGAGGCAACCCCTCCCAGCCTCACAGACTCACTTTTATAGAGGTAGTTTAGCCGGGCTATACACAGGTGGCCAATGAGTTTGCAATACACAGAGAAAACTGCACAGTCATGCTAGGTCTGCCACACACAGAAAAAAACTGCTAGGTAGCACACCGGTGGCCAATTGAATTTCAATTTACCCTAGTAGATATATGTGTGCCCCACTGATTGGATGTCTTCACCTGGCGTGACCTGCCCTTGTATCTAGGCTTTGCATGTAAGTTCCTCTGGGAGGGGTGGGATCAATCTAAGTTCACTACATAAACACAAAATGACTTCCTCTGGCCAACCAGGCCCTTACAGTAAGAAGGGGCATTCTTGATCTTATAGGAAAAGCTCTTTGTTATTCAACATTGAATATGATGTTAGCTGTGGATTTTTTACATATCACCTTTATTATGTTGATGTATGTTCCCTCTAAACCTATTTTGTTAAGCGTTTTTAACATCAATGGATATTAAACTTTGTAGAATGCTTTTTCTTTCTCTATTGAAATGGTCATACGGTCTTTATCCTTTCTCTTGCTAATATGAGTTATCACATTGGTTGATTTGCAAGTACTGAATCATACTTGCATCCTAGAAATAAATACCTTTTGATTGTGGTGAATGATTTTTTTAACGTTATTGTTGGATTTGGTTTGTTAATGTTTTGTTGAAGATTTTGCATCTATGTTCATCAGAGATATTGGCTTACAGTTCTCTTTTTTTGTGTGTGTTCTTACCTTGTTTTGGCATCAGAGTAATGCTGGCTTCATAGAATGAATTTGGAGGCTTTCCTTCCTTTTCTATTTTTTGGAATATTTTGAGAAGAATAGGTATTAACTCTTTTTTAAATATTCAGTAAAATTCACCCATGAAGCCATCTGGTCCTGGACTTTTGTTGTTGTGAGTTTCTTGATTACTAATATAATTTCATTGCTGGTAATTGACTTGCTCAAATTTTCTATCTCTTAATGATTCAGTTTTGGTAGTTTCTTTTTTTTTTTTAAGGATTTTATTTATTTATTTGACAGACAGAGGTCACAAGTAGGCAGAGATGCAGGCAGAGAGAGGATGGTGGGAAGCAGGCTTCCTGCAGAGCAGAGAGCTTAATCTGGGTTGGATCCCAGGACCCTGAGATCATGACCTGAAGTGAAGGCAGAGGCTTTAACCCACTGAGCCACCCATGTGCCCCAGGTAGTTTCTATGTTTCTAGGAATTTATCCATATCTTTTAAGTTGTCCAGTTTTTTGACATAATTTTTCATAGTATTTTCTTAAAATCCTTTGTATTTCTCTGATGTTGGTTGTTATTTCTCCCTTCTGATTTTGTTTGCTTGAGTCCCCCTCTCTCTCTCTTTTTTTATTTTTTTGATGAGTTTCACTAGAAGTTTATCAATTTTGTTGATTTTTTTCAAAGAACCAGCTCCTGGTAACATTGATTTTTCCATTGTTCTTTTTTAAAATTGTTCGTTCTTTTCACTTTTTTTTTTAATTGTAATTTCTATATCATTACTTCTGCTTTAATCTTTATTATTTCTTTACTTCTGCTGGTTTGGAGTTTTATTTGTTCTTCTTTTTCCAGCTCTTTAAGTGTATGATTAGGGTGTTTATTTGAGATTTTTGTTGCTATAAACTTCATGCTTAGGAGAACTTTGGCTGCATCCCAAAGATATTGGACCATTATTTTTTCATTTTCTTTTTTTTTTTTTTAAGATTTTTATTTATTTATTTGACAGACAGAGATCAAAAGTAGGCAGAGAGGCAGACAGAGACTGGGGGTGGGGGGAAGCAGGCTCCCTGCTAAGCAGAGAGCCCGATGCAGGGCTTGATCCCAGAACCCTGGGATCATGACCTGAGCCAAAGGCAGAGGTTTAACCCACTGAGCCACCCAGGCACCCCTATTTTTTCATTTTCATTTGTCTCCATTGATTTGTTGATTTTTCTCTTTGAAATCTTGCTTGACCCATTCATTTTTTAGTAGCATGTTATTTAACCTCCATGTATTTGTAGTCTTTCCAGTTTTTTCTTGTGCTTGATTTTGTTTTGTAGTGTTGCAGTCAGAAAAGAATCAGGGTATAACTTCAATTTTTTTGAATTTGTTAAGACTTCTTTTATGTCCTCATATCTAATCTATTCTGGAGATTTCTACATGTACACTTTAAAAGACTGTGTATTCTGCTGTTTTACTATGGAAAGTTCTAAATATATCTGTTAGAGCCCTCTGTCTAATGTGTTATTCTAAGCCACTGTTTCTGTGCTGATTTTCTGTTTGGATTATCTGTCCACCAATGTAATTGGGGAGTTAAAGTCCCCTACTACTCTAGTTTTGCTCTTGTTTTCTTTCTTTATGTTTGTTACCAGCTGCTTTATGTATTTGGGTGCTCCCATATTGGATGTATAAATACTTTATACATAAATTGTGTCTTCAAGTTGGATTGCTCCCTTTATGATTATATAGTGTCTTATTTTGTATCTTATTACAGTCTTTGTTTTAAAGTCTATTGTGTCCAATATAACTATTGCTATGCTGGCTTTCTTTTCATTTCCATTTGCATGATCAATATTATTCCATCCCTTCACCCAGCTCTACACTTTCAATCTGCATGTTTCTTTGGGTCAGAAATGAGTCTCTTATAAGCAGCAGGTAGATGGTCTTGCTTTGTTTATCTATTCCATGCTTTTATAATGCTTTTGATTGAAAGCATAATGCTTTTGATTGAAAAGCATAATGCTTTTGATTGAAGCATTTAGTCCATTTAAATTCAAAGTAATTATTGAAAGTCATGTACATATTGCCATTTTGTCACTTGTTTTATGGTTGTTTTTGTACTTCTTATCTGTTCCTTTCTTCTCTGATCTCTTCACTCATAGCTTGTTTCCTTTCTTTAGGGATATACTTTAATATTCCTTTCTCTTTATTTTTTGCATATTTAATAGTGTTTTTTGATTTGTGGTTACCATTGGGTTTGTATATAACATCTGCATGTAAAAGCCTGTATTAAGTTGATGGTCATTTAATTTGAACCCATTCTTTATTCCTCTCCCTCTCACATTTTAGGAATATGGTGTCATATTTTACATCTTTTAATTTTGTGAATCCATTGACTGATTTTTTTCTAAAGGTTTTATTTACTTATCTGAGAGAAAGAGAGAGAGAACGAGTGGTGGGAAGGGGTAGAGGGAGAGAGAAAGAGAAGCAGACTTCCTGCTGGCCGAGAGCCTGATGTGGAGCTCAATCCCAGGACTCTGGAATCATGACCTGAGCCAAAGGCAGATGCTTAATGGATTGAACCATCCAGTTCCCCCCCTTAACTGATTTTTATTTTAAAATTGATTTTAGTGCTTTTATGCTTTAACCTCTCAACTGGTTTCATAAGTGATTAGCCTACTCTTACTATATATTTGATTTCACCTGTGATTTTTTTTTTCCTTTCACAATTTTCTTACTCCTGATTATGACCTTTCTACTCAAAGTATTCTCTTTAACCTTCTAGTAAGACTGGTTTAGTGGTGATGAGTTCCCTTAATATTTGTTTGTCTGGGAATACCTTATCTCTCTTTATAACCAGAATGATAAACTTGGTGGTTACAATATTTTGGTTGCAGGTTTTTTTCCCTTTAGTACTATGAATATATCATGCCACCACCTTCTGGCTTACAGTTTCTATTGAAACAATAGCTAATGGCCTTACGGGGTTTCCTTTGTATGTAACTGTTTTCTTTTGGTGCTTTTAAAATTCCCTTTTTATTACTACTTTAGTCATTTTAATACCATGTGTCTTGTTGCAGACCACCTGGGTTGATTTTGTTGGGGGATTTCTACACAGATTTGGAAAGTTTTCAGCTATTTCTTCAAACAAATTTTCTGCCTCCTTTTTTTCTCACTTCTTCTATAATGCAAATGTTTTATGCTTGATGGTGTTGCTGCTTTCCTAAGTCTATTTTCATCTTTAAAAATATATATATTTTTTCTCTTTCCTGTTCAGCTTGATTGTTTTCCATTACTCTGAACTCCAGGTCACCAATCTGTTCTTCTGCTTTCTCTAGTATACAATTTATTCCATCTAGTGTATTTTTATTTCAGTTATTGTGTTCTTCATCTCTGAATTTTTTTTTAATGTTTTCTCTTTGTTAAGGAACTCACTGAGATCCACCACTCTTTTCTCAAGTCCAATGAGTATCTTTATGACAATTGCTTTAAATTCTCTACCACACATATTATTTATCTCTGTTTCATTTGGGTCTCTTGCTGTGACTTTGTTCTGTTCTTGTGGCATTCTTTCAGAGGGTTCAAGCCAAGAGCATATTAGAGGGGCAGGAGCATAGAGATACATGAAGGCAGGGTGGGCTGAGCTAGAAAGGTTTGAGATGGTCTGCTGTGGGAGGACACTCACAGCCATCAGGACCCAGGCAGACCAGGTAAGAGGATGTGGAGAAGAACATGGGTGCCATCTCCAAGGTGTTAGCAAGATTTTCAGGGGTCTGCTATGGGAGGAGAACTAGAGTGGAGGTCTGGCTGGAGGGGGCACGTTCAACAGGAAAATGGGATATGTGGTGTGCTGTTATCAATTATGTTGTCCCCACACTGCTTCCTGTAGGTGTCTGTGTGTCTAGCTTGGGGGTGAGGCAGAAAAGGAAAATGGGGCCTGCTAGCTCCTTTGTTCCTCGAGTAGTCTCCCCAAATGATCCCTGCCCCTTCAACACACACTCAGAGATTAGTAAACAAATACCCCCCCTCCAACTGCTGCTTCTTTGTTGTATCTCTGCAGGGTTATGTTTTGTGCTGTCTCTTTTTTTCAAGATTGTATTTATTTATTTATTTATTTGTCAGAGAGAGAGAGGGAGAGAGAGCGAGCACAGGCAGACAGAATGGCAGGCAGAGGCAGAGGGAGAAGCAGGCTCCCTGACGAGCAAGGAGCCCAATGTGGGACTCAATCCCAGGACACTGGGATCATGACCTGAGCCGAAGGCAGCTGCTTAACCAACTGAGCCACCCAGGCGTCCCTGTGCTGTCTCTTTAAGGGCAAAACTCAGTTTTCTCCAGCCCTCCCAGCTCTCGCAGAGCCAAGCCTGCTGATCTTTAGAGTTCCTTATGTTAAGCTCACTAACCTTAAGAATTCCTGAAATTCAGCTCCTCTGAATTTATGTTATGTTGTGCTATGTTATGGATTCATCTTCTTCTCTGATGGGGCTCCCTGGTGTGAGAGTCTGTTTCTCTCCCTCTGTACACCTACAGATTGTTCTGTCCTGAGGAGAGTCTCTGCCCTTGTACCCTTTTCCATAGGATTTCCTCTCTACATTTAGCTATGGAGAGTTTGTTCTGCCAATCCTTGAGTCATTTTTTGGGTTGTTTACACTGAAGTGACATGCTATCCAGTTGTTGTATCTGTTGGATGAGGTGAATTTAAGATCCTCCCACTGCACCTTCTTCCTCTTTTTGTCTATCTCTTATTTCTAACTTCTCTTCAAAACTTTCTTTTAAGAATATTTCTTTAAAACAACAAGTATTTTAGTTTCACTTGTCAAATCCATCTTTAGTAATAAATAAACTTAGTTACTTAGCATCAGATACAGTTCATTAGATTCTAGTCCTTTTATGTCTCTTATTTTTTTATAAACATTTTTCTCTTTATTTTTGTTTATTTTGCAAGGTCTTAAGTATTATATATTTTTTGTTTTGTTCAATTTTAACTCAATATTTCAAATCTCTTCAAATCTCAAATTCCTGTTTCATTGAATATATCCTTGTCCTTATCCTTATTTTAATTATTAAAAAATGACATACAAAATTAATTTCCCTTAATCCTATCACCATCAGAGTATTCACTATTTACACTCTTCCTCTTTGATGTCAATTAATCAAGATCTTTTGAAAGTATTTTAACTGTCCATATTCCCTTAGAGTATTCCTTTTACATTTCTGTCTCTGAAAGCCTACATTTATAAAGTTTAATATTTTTGTTCCTGTTGGGTTGCAAGTTTTTCCTTGCAGTAGACCTATTCTCTTCTAAGAATGCCAATAGGCAGTCATTTTCTCTTTACATGGAACTATATATTGTAAAGCTCATTGGTTAACACTATTCTCCACCATTAATTGCCTTCTATACTGAAATATCATAGATTACTCATTTGATTTTTCTTTGGAGTATTTTCCTTAGATGCCATATGTGCATGGTTTACTCTCTCAATTCTTGAATATTAGCTAATATATTTTCTTACCTCTAGCAAGAAGTGTTAGCTTGGTTATGTTTAAGATGCTAGTGTCACTGTATATTTTTTTCTGTAGTTTTTAGCTCTTATTATACTGCTTTCCCTATAGATTGTTGTAAATAAAAAGTCAGATGCCAAGTATTCCCTTAGTTCAGGAACCATTCAATTTCTTTTATTCCTTCCTTCCTTTCTTTCTTCCTTCCATCTTT
Organism: Enhydra lutris kenyoni; assembly: GCF_002288905.1. Classification (NCBI taxonomy): domain Eukaryota; kingdom Metazoa; phylum Chordata; class Mammalia; order Carnivora; family Mustelidae; genus Enhydra; species Enhydra lutris. Next base: position 77,877,995 of record NW_019154086.1, on the reverse strand, counting down.
CTTTCTTTTCTTTTTTTTTCTTTTTCTTTTTTTTTCTTCTTTTCTTTCTTTAATTCATCTTATCTAGACTGTGGTGAATTATTTCAAAATCTATAGATAACTCTAGATGCTGCTTTTTGCTATTGTATATTCTTTGCTTCCTGTTGATTTTCTTTTTGGAACTTGTAAGAACTTATCAAGTAGGTTCTCTAAATTCCTCTTATTGTTCTTTTTTTTTTTTTCCACAATCTTTCCTCTTCATTCATATTGACTGTGTCTTTTTTTTTTAGATTCTGCCTTACTTATTTGTGCATATTTTTTTCTTCGTTCAGACTGATTTAGTATTAAATGATGATTATCTTTTCATAGATTATTAATAGAAATAATAATTAAAAATTCATTTTTCTAGGAAATATTTTCTTGGAAATAACTTTGTTTGTATATGTATGTAATGCCCACACAAATATATATATATATGTGTGTGTGTGTGGGTGTTTCACCAGGAATTGACTGTTTTAAATATTTTGCCTGATCTGTCTTAATCTCTTTGCTGACTCCTTTTTTTTTTTTTTTTTTCCATTGGTTTGCTCAAAGCTCTATTCTATTGACCAGGTCATGTCATTAGAATCCTTTCTGTCAAACCAAACCCACATGCTATGATGGAGCCTATAATGAAACTTAGGCATCTCATAGGTTTAAATTCTAGAAGGTGGGGAGAACCTAATTTGTTCCTGATTTTTCTGCTGCTAATGTTTTCTTCTTACCCAACTCACAAGGATCAGCATTTCTCTTCCAATACCTTGATAGAGTTTTAGAATTCAAGAAGACTCAGTTGTATCCAGTCATGAATAAATAAAGTTTAGTGGCTATTCAAAAGGAAGGTATCTGGACTTGAATTCAGACCCATATCTGTAACTCTTCTGAGATACAGACACACATACACACATCCCCCACACACCATAGCATCTCTGTATGTATGTATGTATGTATGTATGTAACTATCTATCTAATCTATCATCTATCTATGATCTATAATCTATCTATCCATCCATCTATGATACTACAGAAATGTGTGACTACTTTTAAGGTCTCCCTGCATACTAATGTCTAGACTGGAAAGTTTTTATAGGTCTGAACTAAAGTGATATACATTACTTCTAATCACATTATATCTGGATATGTAGCTAAACCAAAGTGAAATAAATACTGGAAAATGTACTGTAGTTATGCATTTAGGAGGAATGAAGAATAGGGTTAATAAAACCAATTTTAAATTCTGCTTCACTAATTAAATAAATATATATATATATATATATATATATATATATATATAAAATTTTTATTTGGAATATTTTCCTTAGATGCCAAATGTGCATGATTTATATGTTAAATAAGAAATATATATATATACATATATATGATGTATTATGTATATAATACTTCTATTTACAAAAAGCAAAATCTGTTAGTCAACATGCAAAATTGATTTTCTTGGTTAATAATGTTTTCCATTAAGTTTACAGAACATATAAAACCATCCTGAGTTCAGTCAGGAGGTATTTTTTTTTCAAGTCTGCTCAAAACTACCTCTGTTAGTTCTGATTAAATGAATAATATATGCCAGTTGACTTTCTTTCTAAACCTCCTTGTGTCAGTTACACTTTAGTTTGTATTTACATAAGTGAATTCTATTAATTCAACTAATATACATAAATGTATTGATTTTTTTACTTCATGTTTCAAACTCTCATTTAAAATTTTATTGAATTTCCTTGTTAAATTGCTCCTTTTATTATTTGTACAGAACTTCTTTATATTTATGTTTTAATTCCATCTGGTATTAATATTGCAAAACCAGCCCTCTTTATTTAATATTTGTGTGCTATATTCTGTATATCTTTTATTCTTACCTTTCTCATGTACGTATGAGTGAGTTTTCTTCTGACTTATTTTTCCAAGCCCCTGAAATGAACAATGGAAAATACAAGCAGCTTTGAAAACATCAATTGCCAGAAGTCCGTAGCTTAATTCTTACCAAAAGTCAGCACTGATATATGCCTTTTACAGCTCCTCCTAGCAACACCAAACAATTTTCACATGTACTAAGTGATTCTCACTTGGTCCCAAATGTCAGCACTTATCTATCTTAAGAAGTGGAAACAGGTGTCATGTTTCTTCTCACTTATCATATATTTTATAAATTCCTGCCATATCACAGGTTTTCATATTTAATATCTGATCTTACAAGAGTTTCAGCTAGGAATTAAGATGAGAACACATTTTAGGTGTGGAGCATGTCATATAAAAATACATAGTGACTGAGAAGGAGAGAAGACAGATCCATTTCAGAAGTATGTCACGATCATAGTATTAAAATAAGCAGAGTTATTATCCTTAGTTTGTGCTTGGTATAATCTTGCCACATATCAGTGACACAGCCATAGAAAAATTATTACCACTTGCAGTTTCAATTTTCTAATCTATGCAATGGAAATAATGATAGTAACTACTTTTGCAGATAAAGTTGTGTACGTGTACATTTACTTGTATTTCAAGACTTAGGTTTTAGAGTTTAATTTCTATATATGCAATTTTTTGAGTTTTCACTTAAAGATGGGGAAGTTAATAAACCTAAAATACTGTTAATTGATGTAACAATATATTTAACTATTTGATTACACAAAGATTAGAGTCAACTTCAAATACAATGAGCTGATACTGTAAATTCCATTTAAATTAAATTTTCAATTAAATTCAAAATTGAAACTGAAATTTAAATCTCATTTCTTTTCCCTTTAACATTAAATTATAAAATTTCCTCATAATATTAATCACTCCAAAACAAATTTTAGCACATAATTTTCCACATTTAATTTTAATTCTTGCTTGATTAGCCCAAAGAAAAGCGTTCAAATTTATTTAATAACAAAAATATGCACAAGAAAATCAAATTCCTATTTTATTTTAGTTGATTGACTCCACATAGATTTTGTTTTTCTCTTGAATTCATAAAAAGTTGTAAATGTCATTTACATGGTGTAAAATGGGGAAAAGAATCACATTTAAACTGAAAGTTTAATTTAATGTTACCATGAATAAAACTGAATTCAGTACAGATCAAGTAAAGGAAATGTGCTTAATATCAATTGAAGTTACAATACATTATAGTTAACACCTCTATAGAACTTACCATTGCCCTGGGAATTTTTGAGGGAGAGAGAAAAGGTAGGCGGAATTAGGGAAGTTTATTTTTCAAAATAACTCCACGACTTCAGTGTTATTTTCATCTTTATTTTATAGATAAGGAAACCAAGACTCAGAAATAGTAATGAATTTCCCAAAGTTATATACCTAGAAGTATGCAAACTTACTATTTTGTTTCTTTACATAGAGAATTTTAAATTTGAAAGCCATTTTTTTTAATTTTCTGAATTTCAAGCATAATATTTAGTCATAGCAGAATATTCACTTTCCTATTTCAAAGGAAGATTTTATCTTATCCTAAATTTGTTTCAGTACTAGAATATAGCATATGAGAAAGTGATTTTTAATAGTCCTTTAAAATAAAAATGTGTGGATGAATAATATTGCCAAAACAAATTAAATTTAAAATATAAATTATGTATGCATTTATTTAGAGAAGAAATATTTAATCAGTATCTATTTAATACTTTCAACTACAATTTACTTCTAAATAAAAACCATTATTTGTATTTTTGGAGCATTCATATCCTTCCTGTTTGAAGAAAATCATGAAGTTTTTATATTTATATTTTATTTTATAATCTATAATGTATGTCAAGTCTTAGTTTTGAATATATGCTTCTCAACGTATAATCTAAGCCTAAAATTATTGACTAAAAGAATCTTTTGAGATGAAGGACTGAGTAAGCATCATTAAGGAGAAGTTTTATTAAATGATTCCACCAATTAAAGAACTATATGACTTAAAGTGGCTTAATTCCTTTTTGAGTATTTATTTTGTTAAAATAAATTCTCTCTCATACACATAGTTTTGTGTGGAAAGAATATCAGAAGAAATCTTTTCACTAAAGAACTTCAAATGTTGTGGTGAAGTAACCTCTTTTACATACTATTTTCTTGTTTTGTTTTGAAACATAAATATGTTCAATCTTTCCTACCATTTAGAATCTAACACTCTCTCTCCCCCACTTCGCTACCTGCTCCTGCTCCCTTCATTCTTATTCTCTCCCATCACAGCCAAATTTATTGTTAAACTTCAATATAAACTCTTTTCCCATCACTCCAATGCAATTGTTTTGCCAATAACCTTCACTTTATTAAACACAATGACTTTTTTTTTTTTTTTTGGTCTTTATCTTTCTAGATATTTCATCTGCATTTGTCCCTTGGCTTAATTCAAGAAATAATCTCTGCCTTTTTGGTTTCTCAGACACAGTGCTACTGGTTCTCTCTTTTTCCTGGCCAGTGGATAGCCAGATGATTGGTGTCTCAAACACTGATCCTGTCAGACAGATGCTGTTTTCTGAGCTTGACCTATGTGTGTTCCTTCACTGACTTCATTCTTTCCCAAGCCCTAGCAACTAAACACAATAAATTTCCAGCCCAGAGATCTTTATATTTACAGTTGGATACTGCTTATTACCCCATGAGTCTCTAAAACTGATGTGGGCCAAATGCACCATTCCCCATCTTTTCTCTAAGTTTCTCTTCATCCAGGTCATTTCCTTAGTCTCCAACATCTTTTTAGTCTTCCAAGATTAAAATCTGAGATCCACCCTTCTCTGCTCCTCTCTTTTGCCTCATATTCAGCCCTTACAAAATTGTATCATTGACATCTTATTAACAAACTTCACATCTGTAGCCTAATTAACACACTTGTTACATTAATTTCAAGTGTACAACTTAATGGTTCAGTATTTCTATACATTACTCAATGTTTACCATGATAAGTGTAGTCACCATTTGTCATTAAAGTTATTACAATATTATTGACTATATTCTTATGCTGTACTTTTCATCTCCATGACTGATTTATTTTATACCTCTTAATCCCCTTTATCCATTTCATCCGTTTCCCCAACCACCTTACCTCTGACAACCACCACCTTCTTGTGTTTTTTTCTTCTCAAACAGCTCATTAAAACTAAAGTTCCTATGTTATGCTCCTTATTTGTTCTTTTCCAAATGTCATGTATTCAATTAGTAGCATCACTTCATACAGTTGCCCCAAACTTGGTTACAGTTTAGGCTTATCAGTTTAGGTTAATCTTAAGTTTAGGTTGTTTTACTCTTTAAACAACCAATTAAATGACAGTATCTGTAATTTATAGATTGGCAAATCTATATTACAAACCCTATTATTACTTTAGTCCAGACCACCACTTTCTCTTTTCTGGATTACAATAGTAGAGAAATACCATATGATAGAGATACCATAAAGAAATAGTAGAGAAATACCATATGATTTCAGTCATATATAGAATTTTTTTAAAAAATGAACAAAAGGATAAAAAAGTGAAAGAAAGAGGAAAACCAAGAAACAGACTCTTAACTGTAGAGAACAAACCAATGTTTGTCAGAATGGAGGTGGGTTATAGAAATGGAGTAGATGGGTGATGGGGATTAAGGAGGCACTTGTAATGAACACCAGGTGATGTTCATGTGGAAGTGTTGAATTACTATATTGTACATCTGAAACTAATATTGCACTGCATGTCAATTCACTAGAATTTAAATAAAAACTTAAAAAATAGTCCCTAGTTATGCTTCTTATGTTTATTAATAGCATCTATTCACACTATAGGAAAGTGCTTTTTCCAATAACCAAAAATGAAGATAATATTTTTCCTAATTCATGATTTCTGGTTTCCCTCAGAATGAAGCCCAAACTCTTTATTAGAAAATAAAAGGCCTTCTGGGATCTATTCTCATATGTTCCAACTTCATGTTTCCCTTTTCAATTTTTTTTTTCCAGCCAAAATTTTCTTGAATGTTTTACATTTTCTTTGCTTCTCTTCCTTTACACAAAACAGTCTTAAATTCTGGAATGTCTCTTTTCCTCAGCCCAACTCATACACTTTGCTGATTAGTATGTTCTGTAGGATTAAATGAAACATTTCCTTTGCAGTAAGCTTTCCTTGTTGCCTTTTCCTCTTTAAAGACTAATTCAATTATCACTCTAAATTACACTTTCCTAAAAGCTTGTCAGTCTTCCCACTATGTTATTAACAGCCTGGAAGAAGGATAAAACATTGTTCTTTTTATCCCAAGCATAGACTATAAAATTTGACACATAGTAGCTAATCAATAAATATTTTTATAATGAATGAATTTTCTCCAATAGCTAGGAAATTAATGATATTTCTCTTACACTGCCACAGTGGTAATCAACTAATTTTAATTTCCCAAAGTTGCTATGCTGTCACACACAAGTACATAGTTAAACAGACATTTTTGGATTACAGTACTTATCTTCAGCATGTTTCTATACTTTGATTAATTTCAACTTCACTTTGTATACATTAGAGGTGACCCCTCTTTACAAAACTGCATATTATTAGCTCAGACTTGGTTAATATATTTTCTAAAACTCTCATGTGCCCTTATTGAACTTTCTTGTCTTTATTGTCATATATAGTTGTCTGTATTTCTCCAATTGACTTTGAACTTCTGAGGAAAGGTATCCTAAATTCATGGTTCATGAATTTTGCTTATTCCCCAATAACTAATAGGAACTCCATAAATAATTCTTAAGTGAATAATATAAACTGTGCACTATCATACTGAATATATTTGACCTTATTGATTTTGTACAGAATACTCATTCTCTACGTCAAGTCCTACTGAAATCTCACACATTCTTAATAGTTTAACACAAATGCCCTTTTCCCAGTTAAATGTCACCTTAGACATCCTTTTCTGCCAACACTCATCAAGGGTATTTGAGCTTTCCCACAGGTTGTACTCTCAGCATGCTTAATTTATATTATTGTATATCCTTGTATTGCGGTTTGACTATAAAGTTCTTGGAGACAGGAACGTAGCTCTAATCATCTTCATATGCTGAGCACATAACATATTGCTTTGCACATGGTTTTCCTACAATATTTTTATATTTAATTTAATTTTTTTTTGTTAAATTGAAAGTCTCATTATTTTTCTTATGGGGCTTAATACAACAGTTTTTAGGGAAATAGCTCCTTCTTTTAGACATTAAAGGAATTTAGACACGAGCTTGATGAAACCAGAAAAACAGACTATATTTTTATGAGTAAGAGAAATAATATCTTTAGTCCTATTCGCAGATAATTGTAATGTGACTCTAGATCACGTCATCAGCTGATAGAACAAAGAAATCGACTATAGATTTCTTAATTTTAATTTTCAGTATGAATATAGATTATAGACCCCATGATTTTAATGTTATGGGTTCTCTTTTCTATTGAAAAGAGGGATTTCCCTTTATAAGCAATCATACTGTCTCTCAGATTAAACACTGTCTTAATTGTTAGTTGCAATACTTATACTACTATACATCAAAGTTCTTAAAGCTTATTACATTTTAGGTAAACTAAACAGAAAGGTTTTAAACCCTGTAATAATGAAGAAACATTGAAGAGTTTTGCAGAAACATAACTACAATTTAAATATTTTCTTGGGTGTTAAATTTTCCATTTCCCTTTATAATAGTCCATCACCAGGGTATTCACATACAAAATTAAATAAAAAGGAAATCTTTCTTTGGCTCCTGGAAATCTTTCTTGTACATATTCCAAAGAGCACCCCATTTAAAGGTACAAGTACAAGCAGGCAGTAAGGTGAGGTGGCCTTTTACCTGACAGTATTTCAATCCAAGCAGAAAACAAGAAGAAAATTTACCCTTAGAGAATAATTTCTGTGTCAACTTTTCTACACCTATTCCCTAGAGGTTAAGTTAAGAAATAAACTGAACACAAATACAACTCTGCAGAAAATTGCTAGGGTTGGCTCAATTCTCCACTGGAAGGTATAACTATATTTCTTGTACTTCCATTTTTATGGGATGATGTATTTAAATGAGTTATGCTTTAATGGGGATATGTTAGAGATAAAGAAGAAAGTACAACTAATACTGGATAATTGCTTCCAAATCTAGGTTATTTTAAGGAAATGTGTAACTGTGAGAGGAGCTGCTCTTTCTTATATAATTTGTTGCTGGCATATTTCCATTGTTGAGTCAGCTAACACAGAATAAACCAGTAACTCGATTTCAGATATTTAGTAACAGAATATATAACATCATATGAAGGAAGCATCTATTATTTAAAAAAAATACTTTATTTTTATAAACCTGCAATCTTCTATGTTCCTGGATTTTTTTTTAATAAAAACTGTCAACATTAGAGGTAGAAAGATAACAGCAGAGTAGGAGATCTCTAGGCTCTTTTTGTTCCACAAATACAAGTAGATAACTATCAAGTCATCCTAAATATCCTACAAATTGAACTGAAGAGGGACAGAATCAATTCCACAACTCAAGGGAGAGAAGAAAGTAGGAAGTAGAGAGAGGTGGCTTTGGGGAGAAACAAATACTGGCTGTTGTGGAAGGGAGGGAACCATGGTCATAGAGAAGGGCAAGAAAAAAAGGAGCACACAGAGGAATCCACAAGAATGTTTTCCCATACCCATTGTCTTGGAAACTGAGAGAGGTTGAATTTCATGAGGTCTTTAACCATCAGGGCTGAAAATCTGAGTTTTAAGCATCAGAGGGCTTGCCTGGGATGGAATTTGGAGGGCAGTAGGCTCCTCCTGGTAAGAAGTTAGGCAAACAACCCTGGCAGCAGATAGCTTGGAAATAGCAATCTGAAGAGTGCATAAGCACACAGTGAGGAGATTATCTGCTCCTCTTGGAGAGTTCCTCTGAGCGCATTCATGGAGACACCCCTTTGGGAAAAAAGGAGCTGTCTGGTGCCATTTCCTTCCCCCACCACTCAGCACAAACATAGAACCTCCTGCAGGAAGCAGACATAATGGAAACTGGTGCGTAACCTGCTTATACTAAGACCCACCCCCTGCACTATGGTGGAACTGCCTTTCTGAGTCACACCTGCCTTACTCCCAGCATAGCAGGCCCTTCCCTCAGAAGACCAGCACAGGCCCCTGCCCATTCCATGTTTTGCAGGGCCTGGGTTCTTGTAGAGGTGGAGACAAATCTTATTTCCCAAGAAGACCAGAGCACACCTAGTTAAAACTCACCACATTTATGACGGGGGCCAAACACTGTCCACAGCAGGCAAGGCGAGTCTCTGCCGACAATTTGCCTAAAGGATAGAATAGCCAGAACACAACAGTAGAGAACGTAAAACACTCACTGGAGGAAGTCCCTGAGCAACAGGCTCTGGACACTACAGGACCTCCTCCTCCTAAGGCCATTATTTTAAGGAGCAGGAGATATAACTGACTTTTCTAACACAGAGAAAGCAGAGACTAAGGCAAAATGAGGAGATGGAGGAATATTTATAAATGAAAGAAAAAGATAAGGCCCCACCAAAGATCTAAGCAAAATAAATATAAGTAACATGACTGATGATGAATTTAAAGTAGTGATCATAAGGATACTCACTGAGCTTGAGAAAAGAATAGAAGACATCAGTGAGCCTCTTATCACAGAGATAAAAGAATTAAAAAAGAATCAGAGATGAATAGTGTAATAAGTGAGATTAGAAACACGCTTGATGCAATGAAGAGCATCCTGGAAGAGGCAGAGGAATGAATTAATGATGCAGAAGAGAAAGTAATGGAAAGCAAGGAAGCTGAACAAAAGACAGAAAAAATATGGAACACAAGAAGAGATTTAGGGAATGCAGTGACTCCATCAAACATAACATTCATATTATAGGAGTCCCAGAAGAAGAGAGAAAAGGGGACAGAAAATTTATTTGAAGAAATAATAACTGAGAACTTCCTTAATCTATGGGAAGAAACAGACAGCTAGATTCAGGAGGCACAGAGAACTCCCATCAAAATCAACAAAAGCAAGCCCACATCAAGATGTATTTTAATTAAATTTAAAAAATATGGTGATAAAGAAAAAAATCTTAAAAGCAGAAGGCAAAAGAAGTCACTAACTTACAAGTTAAAACCCATAAAGCTAGCAGGAAAATTTTCAACAGAAACTTGGCAAGTCAGAATGGAGTGCCATGCTATATTCAAAGTGTTGAATGGGATAAAACTGCAGCCGAGGATGCTGTTTCCATAATGCTACCATTCAGAATATAAGGAGAGATAAAGAGTTTCTCAGACAAACACTATTACCCCTAAACTAGCCCTGGAAGAAATATTGAAGGGGACTCTTTGAATAGAAATGAGAGACCAAAAGTGACAGTATAAAGGCAAGACATAAAAGCAGTTAAGAAAAAAAATCTGTAAAAAAATCAGTCAAGGAACCCACTAAAAATGATATGAAACATAATAACATTACCTAAAATGTGGGAAGTAGAGGAGAAAATAATGGGTTCAAACTTAAATGATGATCAGTTTAAGATAGACTATTTGCAAGAGGTTATATGTAAACTAATGGTAGCTATACATAAAAAACCACTAATAAACTTGCAAAGTATAATGAGAAAGAAGTGCAAACTTATCACTAAAGAAAATCAGCAAAACATGAAAGACAAGAAAGGATCAGAGAAAATCTCCAGAAACATAACAAGTAATAAAGCGGCAATAAATAGAAATCTATCAATAATTGCTCTGAATAAATGGATTAAATACTCCACTCAAAAAACATAGTGTGTCAGAATGGATGAAAATACATGCCCCCTGGGGCACCTGGGTGGCTCAGTCCTTAATTATCTGCCTTCAGCTCAGGTCATGATCCTAGCATCATGGATCGAGCCCCACATCAGGCTCCCTGCTCCACGGGAGGCCTGCTTCTCCTTCTCCTGCTTCCCCTGCTTGTATTCCCTCTCTCACTGTCTCTCTCTCTCTGTGTCAAATAAATAAAATCTTTAAAAAAAGACCCACTTATATGTTGCCTACAATAAAGTCATTTTACACCTAAAGACACCTGCAGATTAAAAGTAAAAGGATGGAGAAACATTTATATGCAAATAGGTGTCAAATGAAAACCTGAGTACCAGTAGTTATACAAGACAAACTAGACTTTAAACAAAGACTGTAACAAGAGACAAAATACGAGTCTATATAATCACATAGGTGACAATCTCACAAAAAGATGTAATAATTGTGACTATGCACCCAACATGAGAGAACCCAAATACATAAAACCATTAATAACAAACATAAAGGAACTAATTGATAATAATATAATAACAGTAAGAGACTTTACCACCCAAATTACATCAATCAACATATCATCTAATGAGAAAAATCAAAGGAAATATGGTTTTGAATGACACACTGGACCAGATGGACTTAATAAATATATTCAGAACACTCCAACCTAAGATAGCAGAATACACATTCTTTTCAAGTGCACATGGAACATTCTTTAGAATAGATCACACATTAGATCACAGCACAAACCTCTGAACTACAAGAAGATTGAAGTCATATCCTGCATCTTTTCTGGCCACAATGCTATGAAACTAGAAGTCAACCAGAAGAAAAATCTGAAAGACCACAAATACATGGAGGTTAAACAACACGCTAGTAAACAATGAATGGATCAACCAGCAAATCAAAGAAGAAATTAAAAAAAAAAAAAAAAAAAAAAGAAGGAACAGGGGCACCTGGGTGGCTCAGTGGGTTAAGCCTCTGCCTTTGGCTCAGGTCATGATCTCAGGGTCCCAGGATCAAGCCCCACATTGGGCTCTCTGCTCAACAGAGAGCCTGCTTCCCCCTCTCTCTCCGCCTGCTGCTCTGCCTACTTGTGATTTCTCTCTCTCAAATAAATAAATAAAATCTTTAAAAAAATGGAACAAATGAAAATGAAAACACAATGGTCCAAACCTTTGGCATACAGCAAAATGATCATAAGAGGAAATTTTATAGCAATACAAGCCTCCTCAAGAAGCAAGAAAAATCTCAAATAAATACACTAACCTTATACCTAAAGGAGCTAGAAAAAGAACAACACACAAAGCCTAAAGCCAGCAGAAGGAAGGAAACAAATAAAGATAAGAGTAGAAATAAATGATATAGAAACAAACAAACAACCCAAAACCCACAACCAAACAACAACAAAAACAATAGATCAAAGAAACCAGAAGCTAGTTCTTTGGAAAAAAATTGATAAAATTGGTAAACCTCAGGACAGATGTATCAGAAAAGTGAAAGGATGCAATAATAAATGATAAATAATAATAAATAATAATAATAAATATAATAATAAATAATAATAATAAATAATAAAATCATAAATGAGAAAGGAGAAATAACATCAACTACCACAGAAACACAAAGGATTACAAAAGAATAACATGAAAAACTATATGTCAACAAATTGGACAACCTGGGATAAATACATAAATTCCTAGAAACATATAAACTACCAAAGCTGAAAGAGGAAGCGATGCAAAACTTGAATAGACCTACCTATAACTAGCAAAGAAGTTGAATCAGTAATCAAAAACTTCCAACAAATTAAAATCCGGTACCCGATGTCTTCATCCTCAATTTCTACTGACCATTTATCAAAGAATTAATCCTATTCTTCTCAAACTGTTCCAAAAAATAGAAAACAAAGGAAAGCTTCCAAATTCATTCTATGAGGCCAGCATCATCCTGATACCAAAACCAGATAATGACACCACAAAAAACAAAAACAAAAAACAAAAAAACAAAAACAAAAACAAACTACCAGTCAATATCTCTGATGAACCTAGGTGTAAAAATCATTGACAAAATACTAGCAAACCAAGTCCAACAATGCATTAGAAAAATCAGTTGCCATGATCGAGTGAAATATATTCCTGAGGTAAAAGTGTGGTTCAATATTCACAAGTCAATTAACATGACATGTCACATTAATAAAAGAAAGGATAAGAACCATATGATCATTTCAGTAGATATAGGAACAAAAATTTGATGAAGTATAATATCCATTGGTGATAAAAAAACAAACAACAACAACAAAGTAGGTTTAGAGGGAACATACATCAACATAATAAAGATCATATATGAAAAACCCTCAGCTAATATCATCTTAAATGGGGAAAAACAGAGCTTTTCATCTATAGTCAGGAACAAGATAAAGATGTCTACTCTGACCACTTTTATTTAACATAGTACTAGAAATCCTAGACACAGCAATCAAACAACAAACAGGAATAAAAGGCATTCAAATTGGGAAGGAAGAAGTAAAACTTCCACTATTTGGAGATGATAGGATACTCTATATAGAAAACCCAAACGACTCCACAAAAACAAAACAAAACAAAACAAAACAAGGCAAAAACAAACAAACAAATAAACAACAACAACAAGAACAAAGAAAAAAACTGTCAGAACTGATAAATTCAGTAAAGTCACAGGATACAAAATCAATGTAGAAATCCACTGCATTTCTATCTCCCAGTAATGATACAGCAAAAAGAGAAATTAAGGAATTAATCCCATTTACAATTGCAGAAAAAAAGAGATAAAATACCTAGAAATAAACCTAACCAAAGAGGTGAAAGATGTACTGTGAAAACTATAAAACACTGATGAAAGAAAGTGAAGATGACACTAAGAAATGGAAAGACACTCCATATTCATGGATTGGAAGAATAAATATGGTTAAAATGTGTATGCTACCTAGAGCAATCTATACATTCAATGCAATTTCTATCAAACAACCATCAACTTTTTTCACAGAGCTGGAACAATTAATCCTAAAATTTGTATGGAACCAGAAAAGATCCCAAATAGCCAAAGGAATGTTGAAAAAGAAAACCAAAGTTGGTGACATCACAATTCTGGACTTCAAGATATATTTCAAAGCTGTAATTGTCAAGACAATATAGTACTGGCACAAAAACAGACACATTGATCAATGGAACAGAATAGAGAATTCAGAAATGGACCCTCAACTTTATGGTCAACTAATCTTCAACAAGGCAGGAAAGGAAAAAGCACAGTCTCTTCAACAAATGGTGCTGGGAAACTTAAACAGCCAAAGAATGAAACGACCATTTCCTTATGCCATACACAAAAATAGACTCAAAATGTATGGAAGACCTAAATGTGAGACAGGAATCCATCAAAATACTATAGGAGAGCACAGTCAGCAACCTCTTCAACCTCAGCTGCAGCAACTTCTTGTTGGACATGTTTCCAAAGGCAAAGGAAGCAAAGGCAAAATTGAACTGTTTGGACAACATAAAGATAAAAAGCTTTTGCACAGCAAAGAAACAGTTAAAAAAAAAGAGAGAGAGATAACTGCAGAATGAGAGAAGATATTTGCAAATGTCTTATCAGATAAGGACTAGTACCTAAAATCTAGAAAGAACTTACCAAACTCAACACCCAAAGAATAAATAATCAAATCAAGAAATGAACAGAAGCCTTGAACAGACATTTCTCCAAAGAAGACATATAAATGGCAAACAGACACATGAAAAAATGTTCAGCATCACTGGCCACCAGGGAAATATAAATCAAAACCACAATGCATACCACCTCACACCTGTCAGAATGCCTAAAATTAACAAGACAGGAAACAACAGGTGCTGGCAAGGATGTGGAGAAACGGGAACCCTTTTACAATGTTGGTGGGAATGTAAGTTTGTACAGACACTCTGGAAAACAGTACAGAGGTTCCTCAAGATGTTAAAAATAGAGCTACCCTATGACCCAGCAATTGTACTACTAGGTATTTGCCCCAAAGACATAGATGAAGTGAAAAGAAGGGGCACATGTACCCCAATGTGTGCATAGCATTATGCACAGCATAATTATAATTATGCATAGCAGTAATATCCACAACAGCCAAACTGTGGAAGGAGCCCTTCAACAGATGAATGGATACAGAAGATATGGTACATATATACAATGGAATATTACTCAACCATCAGAAAGGATGAATGCCTATCATTTGCATTGACATGGATGGACCTGGAGGGGACTATGCTAAGTGAAATAACTCAAGCAGAGAAAGACAATTATCCTATGGTTTCACTCATTTGTGGAACATAAGGAATAGTGTGGAGGACCACAGGGGAAGGGAGGAACAACTGAATGGGAAGAAATCAGAGAGGGAGGCAAACTATGAGAGACTCTCGACTCCTGGAAACAAACTGAGGGTCACAGAAGGAAGGGAGGGATGGGGTAACTGGGTGATGGGTATTAAGAAGGGAACGTGTTGTGATGAGCACTGGGTAATATATGCAACTAATGAACTATTGAACACTATATCAAAAACTTATGATGTACTATATGCTGGCTGACTGAACATAATAAAAAAAATAGAAAATAAAAAAAAATAAAGGTACAAAACAAAATAGAAAAAAATAAAACACAGTGTATCAAAGAGATACATAGAGAAAGACAGAAAAAAAGCAAGAAAAGGGGAGAGAGGGAAGTAAGCAGGGAAGAATACAGGGAGGGAGGCAGGAGGGAAGCAGGAAGGAAAAGAAGGAAGGAAGAAAGGTAGAACAGAAGGAAAACAAAACATGATATTGCCCCTCTTAATCCATTTTGCACATGACAAAAAATTTGTTCCTTAAATGAGACTTCAGGCATCCTGATGACTACCTCAAATACCGACAAAATTTCTTAAATTCAAGGCTTTATAGTCCATAATTAACTCAATAATCAAGACTCTTACTTTATTTGTTTTACTCTTTCTTGCCAATTCTAGTAATTTATTCTACAAGTATTTTTGCATGAATGTATATGTAATAAGCTATCTGAATTTCCATCAAATGAGATTGATTTAAATAAAGTATAATGCATCTGTAAAATGAACCACAGTTAAACGAGTTAGAGATATACATGCTGATTTTTAAAAAAATAAAGCAGAACAGTGGGGTCCTTTTTGATATAAAGAGATTGAAAATTCATACTATATAAAAAGATATGAACATTGAATATTTTAGGAAAGGTACACAAATACTATAAAAAGTTTTCTCATGTCACTGTGACTATAAATTAGACAAAATTGTATGTGCTTTATGATACATTTAAAAAATTATTGAGTATAGATCTTACCTTTAAATTTTTAATTTTAAGCAAAAATTTATCTTTGTTAGATATTAGTACAAATTAGAAATAATTCTGCACAATTCCGACTCAATAATTTCCTTCCAAATATTTTAAAATTCACCATATACATATGGATTAGATTATTATTTGAGGATTTTCATTTTCTAATTATAGAATAATATATACCATATTGTGGAAAAACTAAAAATTTATTAAAATATATTTGATTTTAGCAATATATAATGCATGTTTGTATACCTATTTTTAGCTTGCTTTTTGTTTTTATATACTAATGGATTTTATATGATATTACCTAAAATATTACTTCAATGATTATAAATCCATCATATAAATATCATAATTGGTTTATCATTTTATGAGTATTATGTACATCTCTGAGTATCCCATAAGGCAGAATTAAAAAGTAAAATGTTACATATCTTTAAAAGCTTCTTTTCTATTATTTTACCAATTAAAACTCCCACGAGCGGGTGTGAAAATTCCCTTTATCTAAGCATTCTGAAAATTCTTTTACTCTTAAATATCTTTGATAAAATGATAGAGAAAATTAGCTTGTAAAAATCCTTCTCAGAATTAGAAATTAATCATGTGTTTCAATACAGTTTCTCATTCTCATTAAACATAAACCACATATATTAATCCCATATTATTTCATTAGACTTTTATATACAATATTCTAAATAGTTTTTAACATTTTATTCAAGTTTATATTCAAACTTACAAGATTTATCTGCCCTTATGTCTATGTTTATCTAGTGTTATAATATACCAGTCTTGCTTTCCTAATTCTGAATGACCTCTTTTTGGCTAAAGTAGCATGTTTAAGATGAATATGTAGGTAATAAAGTTCTGTTTGTTTTTTTGTTTCTGTTTCGTTTTTTGTCAGATATCTTTAAGAGGATCTTCCTTTTTACCTTCACAAATAAGTTGAGAACGTGGCAGTGAGGAAAATTCTTGAATCACAATATTAATGGAATGTTAACTGGTAAGAACAAACAGGGAAATCTGAAAAGTGCAATATTTTTTTTTTACAACTATTCCTTTATTTTATATCTAAGGTATATTGAACTTCTGGTCAATCAAATAAACAAAATAACCAGACACAAGTACCATCAAATGTGGAGTGTTGAGAAAGGACAGATGGCACATCTGCTCTGAGCCACTTGTTCTAACATTTCAATGACTTCTCAGAGATTTCTCCAGATTAAAAAGGCTGTTGCCTGTTAGGAAGTTTATTCGTATTATTATTATTTTTTCTCTATGTTTCAAATAATATAATTTCAAGTTTTCTTTCTGAGAAAGATGAATCAAAGGGATTGAATCTTACAGAATTTGAAGATCAAAACTTGCTGATAGCTTTTATTTCCAGTACACAAAACCATTTCTCATTCTCATTATTTTCTCATTTTGCCTATATTTAATCCCCATAATTAACTTCAACTCCAAATTCTTCATTAGACTACTCCCTTTCAAAGCACTTTATTGTTGAGCTAAATGCTTAGGAGTACACACTATGTGCACAGCATTCACTATACAATAAGCAGTAAGAGACACATTTTTAACACATGGCCTGTGGGACTTAGAAGGAGACATTGAGAAAGATAATTGTAAACATAAAACAGAAATTATAAGAGGGTATGGATAGTTTAGTCCCTTAAGCATGAACTCTTGATTTCCACTCAGATCATGATCTCAGGGTCTTGGGATCAAGCCCTCCTTCTGGCTTCCTCTCCCTCTGCCTCTCTGCCTATTCTCTCTCTCTCTCTCTCTCTCATTCTCTCTTAAATAAATAAATAAATCTTTAAAAAATTTTAAGAATGACTTTTGTTTTATTACAATAAGTGTAGATATGAATTTATTTTCTGAATTTAAGTCCTTAATGATCTAATCTCTAATTATTAGAGTAATGTAAAAACATGTCAGGAAGAAAAGTGTGTGTGTGTGTGTGTGTGTGTGTTTACGATTTCTTTGAGAGAGAGAGAGAGAGCAAATGTGTATGGGGGGAGGGAGAGAGAGTCCTAAGCCGACTCCACATAGAGCACTGAGCCCCAGGTCTGCTCAGCCTCACAACCTTGAGATCCCAACCTGAGCAAAAACCAAGAGTCCACAGCTCAATCGAATTTGACATGCAGGTACCCCAGGAAAATATATTTTATGGGGCTTACAAATTTAGATGGGGTTTCTGAAGACTGTCATTAAGAAGAGAATTATCAAGAGAAGAGTTTGACACGAAAAAGTACAATGTGTAAATAATACTTACACAATAATGAGCATTTTCGTTTGTAAGGTTATAAGCGTCATTCACCTTAGAAAATAATGGTTGTGAGACATAAAAGGTATATTAAATATATTCTGAAAAATATTGTAATATATTTCATTCAATATTATGAGTGATAAATACTATTTAATTTTATCTTCTTTCAATTGAATGTGTCTATGTTATGGAAAAAAGCCCCCTCTTTGTTAATGAGAGTGTCACTTTACTTAAAATATGTGCTAATTAAAATCAGCTACATGTAAAATCCCAATGTAGAGCTTTTCGACATATGTTCCTAACATGATAAATCTTTAACAGCAATTTTTAGTCTCTTTTTAAATTGCTGCAGTGGTGATACACTTTCAACCACAATATCTTCTATTTGCTTTTATAGATCACCTTCTTAAAAACAGTCACCATTTCCTTCTTAATCAATTTCTGAGATTTTTCATATCTTCATTCTGGTTCACCTTGTATGTGCTCCCCTATTTCAAGTGATCATAAAGTTCTCATTTCTAATTTTTAGTGTAATAACTTGCTGAGCACTTTTGCAGCACTGAAAGTATTTTCACTTTTTCCAGACATCATTCACCACAATGCAAATGAGTGGCACATGACCTTGAGTGAGGACACAGATGGGCAAGTAGCTCTCAAACTGAGGAAAGTGCAGTACAGCAATGTGGCACAGTCATTTATTGGTTAAATGTATGAAGCAGTACTTATGTAACCATACTATTGGGTGCTATAATAAATATATTTGGGTATGGACTATATGTGTGTGAGTATATGTATGTGTATGTGATGAATCAACATTTACAGGTTATTGCATTTCATTTTTTTTAAATTATTTATTTGTCAGAGAGAGAGAGCACAGGCAGGCAGAGTGGCAGGCAGAGGCAGAGGGAGAAGCAGGCTACCTGTTGAGAAAGAAGCCCAATGTGAGACTTGATCCCAGGACAAACTGGGATCATGACCTGAGCTGAAGGCAGCTGCTTAATCGACTGAGCCACCCAGGTGTCCCTGCATTTCATTTTTTAATATAATGTAAACCAGGGACATACTTGAATCAATATTTATTAAATTTCTGGATTACTTTTGTACATTTCATTTTTTATATATTTTGCTAAATTCTTATAAAATTTTACAGTGTTTCTCTGTTAACTAGTTACCCAACTGATTTATTTTCAAATTTCAACTATATTTATTTATTTATATATATTTATTATTTCAACTATATTTATTCAAATTTCCAACTATATTTATAATCTGTAAATTTTTAGTGTAATATGTATCTCCTAAACTGTATTTCATAAGGTTATTGGACAATCGCCTGTGAAAAAAAATAGTTTTATTAGAATATTTTAAGAAGTTTTAAAATTTTTAACAAATTAAATATTATGTAAATTAGTAGTGGAATCACCAAAGTCAAAATTCTTTTTTGTTTTTTTAAAGATTTTATTTACTTATTTGACAGACAGATTGCAAGTAGGCAGAGAGGCAGGCAGAGAGAGAGGAGGAAGCAGGCTCCCCGCTGAGCAGAGAGCCCCATGTGGGGCTCGATCCCGGGACCCTGGGATCATGACCTGAGCTGAAGGCAGAGGCTTTAACCCACTGAACCACCCAGGCATCCTGAAAGTCAAAATTCTTAACTTTCTTAGAATATTTCATGATTTTTCAATGTTACATTATTCGTCTCTTTGCCAATTACATATGTCATAAAACAAAACAATGATGAAAATCCAAGATATGCTTTTCTCATTATTTTATCCATATTTCAGTTATGAGGAAGTCTATAAAAGTAAAATGGAAAAGGGCAGAAATATGTTGAATGAATGAAAATTGTAGTAAAAGTCTATAATAAGCTGAATATGAATTTAGGGTAAATGTTGATTAGCTCCTATTTCTTTCCATCTTCCATTCTCAAACAAGAAGGACTAAAGTTCTTACTTATCTTACAGAAACTGTTATTAGGAAATGACTATTTCTTGATCATTTGGTCTCAAACTATATTGTATAGTTGCCTACTGTAAAAGCTTCATTATCATTATTTTGCGGTTTTTTTGTGATAATATAAGTAGTAGAGAGAGCATAAACCAAATAAAAAGTATTAATTTTCATCAATCTCACATAAAGTTGACCCCTTATTTTAGATTATTGGATTTTTGAATCCTAAGTATAGAATAATGGTTATATATCAAGTATGGTAGTATATATGTTGTTTTGACCGAAACTGAAACTGAAACTGAAATGCTTCTTCTTAAAACAACAACAACAAAAACAAAACAAAATAAAACAAAAAACCTTCAGTGTCTTTTTTTTTTTAATTTTTTAAGACTTTTTTAATTTATTTGACAGACAGAGATCACAAGTAGGCAGAGAGGCATGCAGAGAGAGAGGAAGGGAAGCAGGCTCCCCGCCAAGCAGAGAGCCCTATTCGGGGCTCAATCCCAGAACCCTGGGATCATGACCTGAGCTGAAGGCAGAGGCTTTAACCCACTGAGCCACCCAGGCGCCCCCTTCAGTGTCTTTTAAATAGAAATTCAAGTGAATAGAGAACTGTATCAATTAAAAATATTCTATTTTCATATCAAATTTAGGTAATGTCAAGGTATTTGAACTGAGGGAAGGATTTGGGATGAATACTAAGCTAATATATTGCTTGAGCAAAAACAAAACAAAACAAAAAAACACAATGGTTAGATATCTTCTATTTACTGCCTCTTCTTATGCTGCATCTCCATCTTTCTCCAGCTTGCTACATGGCTTGGGAGGCCACCTGGAGAGTGTCATAGGACTTCTTGCTCTCTGGATTTAATTTGGGTTTGCCTC
Source organism: Enhydra lutris kenyoni (assembly GCF_002288905.1). Taxonomy (NCBI): domain Eukaryota; kingdom Metazoa; phylum Chordata; class Mammalia; order Carnivora; family Mustelidae; genus Enhydra; species Enhydra lutris. Next base: position 77,856,796 of record NW_019154086.1, on the reverse strand, counting down.
ATTGGAATCTACAGAAGATCAGAAGGTGGGTGTAGAAGGAGGCAAAGGTATTATTCTTGGGAGTTGCTACCAAATATGCTGCACCTGGTTCCTTGTGTCTGTCTCTAGAGAGTTACCAATCCTGTCAGGCAGCACTCTCCATTCAGGAAACTTCTCTGGTTCTGGTAGTAACATGATTCCCTGTTCAAGAGCAGGGTGATCAACTTACCTCCTACTGTATTGCACTCTCTCTTCTGGTTTCCCGAGACTTCTTTATTACACTGTTGACAGTTTGAATATATACGATTTCCTGTTTGAAGGCTGACAAACAGAGCACCATTATTCAAGGATGCCTACTCTTTCCTCTTTGCTATTCTTTACTGGAAAATGTGACTGTTATCTTGCAAACAAAAATTTCTTGAACTACTTCATCATAATTAAAAAACAAGTAGCAGCATTCATGTGAGTTTTTATTTATTAATCTGTGGCTGCCTGAATAGAACAGGCTCCTGGTTATTAGACAATGATAGTCAAACACCAGAAATTCATAGCAGGAAACATCCAAGATTATTTGAACATTAAAACTGGAAAAAATATAAAGGAACTTATGACTTATAGTTTGACAAGCACTAACATTTTTATGTCCCAAACGAACAACAAAAAAAGTTGAAAATACATCATTTTTTCCTTAAGTAATTAAATTAAAAATATTTGACCATAATAGGCATTTTTGATAAGGAGTCCTATTTAATACAAAGTAAATTTTACAACACTTCTACGCTTTGATGAGGTAAGAAATGAACTAGAGGAAGCTTGAAATTTTTATGATTAGTTATAAAAGTGTTAAATTGAGCTAAAAAGAAAGTTAAAATGATTATAGTTTGTGAAATATAACATTATTTAAAACTAAACTGAGATTATCAATATGATTTCATGGATATAATTCATAATATTTATTAAAGGGTATACCTTTTAACTACAAATTATCAAATGAAACTAGAAAGATCCTAGGAATTAATTGAGGCATGCTTCCCAACCTTATATCTATATCTGTATCTCTACATCTATAGCTTAAAAAAAAATTCTTAGAGCAACCTTTTCAAGAAGAAAGATTTAGAAGTTACATTAAATATTTTAAAAAAATACTTAGGAACTTTAAAGTTTTTGAAATAGATTTTCTAAATGCAAGAATTAGAGAGAAGTCCCACCCACTTTTTTCCAGTTGTTTTAGGGCATTATTTTCTTAAAATTTAATTTCTCAAAAAATTAATTTCTCATTTAATAATTTAAATAAAATGAAATGCATGGATCTTAAATGTTTATTTTGATGCCTTTTGATAAATGTATATAATCATAGAAGCCATGCTGAAGTCTAGATTAGAACATCTCCATCACATCAAAGAATTCTCTTGTGTCCCTTTTGAAGTCAATTTTCACACAAGGGGCATACACAGTTGTGATTTTGAAAAGTATATATTAGTTTTTGTTTCTCCATGGAGTTCTTGAAAAAAATAATCACATGACATGTGTTCTTTTTTATCAAACTCAAAATAACAGATGAAAAGTCCATCCATTCTGTTTTTGGTTGCCGAGTAATACTCCATTGTGTGGATATACATTTCTTATGTCCTCTGTCAGGTAGAGGGACATTTGGTTTGCTTCTAGTTTTTGATTCTTATGAATAATTCTACCTATAACATTTGTATAGAAGATATTTTATGAACACATATTTTCATTTCTCCTGTGTGAACCTGAGTAAAATGGCTGTGTCATAAAGTAGTCATTAGAAGAAACTGCCAGACTGTTTTTCAAAGAGCAGGTTTTATTTTCTCAGTCCTATCCATAAGGTATGAGAATTGTAGTTGTGCCACATCCATAGCAATATTATATCCTGACAATTATTTTGATTTTAGCCATTGGATTAATATTTGCTGTAATAAACACAAAACTTTGATATATAGAATATAAAACTATTGAAAAATTAACAAATGAATTATTATTAGAAAAATTGGAGGAGGACACAAAGTGAAAAATAACAATGTACAATTATTGAATAAGCATATGGAGAAAAGCTAACCTCATATTTCACCTATCAAACAGCTGCTAATTAATATGATTCCAATTTAAAATGTGTCAGTTAGACATTATTAAAAATAAAAACACACAATGTTTTTAGGATAAAGGGGAGATTTATAACTTTTTGATTAAGATATAGATTTTTATACATTTCTTGGAGAATTAGCAGTTTTATAAAAAGTTATTAATATGTCCTATGTACTTTTTATCTATTATTTCATCTTTTACATATATATATATAAAGGAAATAGTGAGGGATAGAAATGGAGAAAGAGATTTTAGCAAGGATGTTTGTTGGAAATGTGTAACATCAACATATTAAAAACCTTTAAGAAATCTAATAGTAGGTTTTTATATTAAAGTCTATAAAATATTCTTGAATACTATATAGCCATTAAAACAGCTTTAACAAGAATATTGTATAAGCCACTCATATTTAAGTTTAAAAATATTGTATATAATTTGATTGCTGGTCATAGTCATATATAATCACATATTAAAATGTGCACGATTATATACCTGCAAGAAACACTTGAAAATTATTTTTGCTACATCTGGGAGATGCCATGATTTCTGGTCTGTTTTCTTTCTTCCTTTCCCCCCAAATTTTTATAACAAATGCTATTATTTTAATTATTTTAAAATGACTGTTTTCTGTATGTTCATATATATTGTCTTATCATATATATAGTCTATCTTCTATCTGCATTATCTGTAATTCATAAAGTGATGTTATTCTCCTGTCCTACTATTTCCCACACCACTGTTACTTATTTGCTGGGTACTACGGAAAAGATTTTAAATAATGAAACTCTACCCCTTGTTCTACTTTCACTCACTACTCCTTCAAAACATCCTCCTTCCCCACATTCACACACATCAGAAAATTTTAGTACGAGGTATCCACTTGTCCCATATTTATAACTATAGCATCTATAGTTATATAAATAGCATCTATAGCATTATAACTATAGCATCTATATAGCATTATAACTATAGCATCTATAATGCTATAGCATTATAACTATAGCACTGAGGTGGGCATAAAAAATCCTGTAAACAAAGTTTGTAATCAGGAATAATCCAAAATTACTTTTGTAAGAGTAGAGCTGTGACCTGGTCGCTGCACACGGTGAGCTCCTTCTGAAATTGTTTGCCCTGCACAGAGATTCAGATTTGATTTCACTATTGAAACATTTTACATAACACAGATTTCCAACTTTATTCAAAATATCAAAAAAGATTTGACAACACTGTGTCTATGGCTCTGAAAAGCCTGAAAAAGAATACGAAATGTCCCCTGTCGGTGGACAGTTTTTTCCTAATGTCCTTTACAGATTTTAATTATTTGTTTTTATTGAATGAAAATTCACATAACTTAAAACTAAGTATTTGAAAGTGTACAATCATTCATGTTTAATATGTTCACAATGTTGTACAACCACCAACTCTATCATGTTTTAAAATATTTTCATCACCCCAAAACAAAATCCCATATTCATTGAGAGCCACTTTATATTTCCAACTGACCCCACTCACTGACAACAATCAGTTTGCTCTCTGCTACTTTGGATTCACCTATTTTGAATATTTCATATAAACAGAATCATATGATCTGTAATTTTTTCTGTCTGACTTCTTTTAGTTAGCATATTTTTTTTTCATTCTTCTTCATTTGCTTTTATGATTGAATAATATTCCATTGTGTGTGTATACTGTTTTTGTGTATCCATTTATCTGTTTGTGGACATTTCATTTTTCTCCCCTACCTATTGTACTTATATACTATTGTGCATAGTGCTGCTATGAATATTTATGTATAGGATTTGTTTGAGTACCTGTTTTTAAATTCTTTTGGTTATATACTTAGGAGAAGGATTGCTGGGTCGTAAGTTATGTAGGCACTCTTCATTGATCACCAGCATCTATTTTTTTGTTTTGTTTTGTTTTGTTTTTTCCAGCTGAATTTCAATTTTTATTAGATAGCCAATCTTTGCCTATTCAATTTATGGAACTCAAGAGGAACTGACCATTTATTCAGGTCCAAGAGTGAGCTCTCATTAGCTTTGGCCAATTATGATAATTAGATTTCTCTTGCAGGTAATTGGTTCAGAAAAAATAAATTTAAACCCACCAACAAATTATATTCCCCTAAGAATTATTTTAGCCAGTAAATAGACATATGACCTAAAGTGAACCAAGTCATATAAAGGAAGAACTTCTATTCAAGCCTTGTAAGAAAGGCTCTCATCTTCTGGACATGAAAAGGAAGTAGGTACTGTCGTGAAGAAGCCACAGTGCTAGAGATGATAGGGATATCAGAAATAATAGGGATAAACTGGGAGAAATTGAACAGAGTCTCAATAACACTACATCTGATGCTGATCCTTTCACCGGACTTTCAGTCATGATAAACAAATTGCACAAGCTAAATAAGCTAAATTGTTTGAGTTGGATTTTTATTAAGTCCATGGTGAAGCATGTATTTAATAACCCTATTTAATTGGAGCATGTACTCTTTCATTTGGAAGAGATTCATTTGCATTTGTTTCCCTGGACTTATTTATATTTACCCATTTATATTCCCAGTGTGACACTTTTTTTTTTTTAAGATTTTATTTATTTATTTGGCACAGAGAGAGAGAGAGAGAGAGCACAAATAGGGGGAGGAGCAAGCAGAGGGAGAGCGAGAGACAGGCTCCCTATTAAGTAAGGAGCCTGATGCGGGGCTTGATCCCAGAACCCTACGATCATGACCTGAGCCGAAGGCAGATGTTTAACCTATTGAGCCACCCAGGTACCCGCCCCCCCCAGTGTGACTCTTAAAGACATTTGAATTAGCAAACCCTGATCTAGAGAATTGCAAGGATTATCTTTCAACTAATCCTCCCCAAATGATGGTGTATGTGTGTGACAAGGGAGGTAATGATTTTGATTACATATCCTCTACAATGTATTTATATACAGAGAGTATATAAATATATAAATAAATTAGCAGTGTGTGTGTGTACATATCTACCTATCTATAAACATGCATACACAGAAAGAAGACATTTGATGTTATATCTTAAAGAAATAAAGGAATATATTTGTAATAGCTGTATAACTTAATGTGTATATATCACTGATGAAAAGTATTCTCCTCCCCATACACCTTACAATAGCATGAATTTCTTCAAAAATAATTTTGAAAACTGAAATATAAGCAAAATTATTTCAGGTAAAGTATTTATTTGATCCATAATAACATTTTAAATTATATTACAACATAGTAAAATTCCACTATGAATTACATATATAAAGTTAATGTTTAAGCATTTCAGATAACATTTTTTTTAAAGATTTATTTATTTATTTATTTGAAAGAGAGGCAGTGAGAGAGAGCACGAGCAAGGAGAAGGTCAGAGGGAGAAGCAGACTCCCCATGGAGCTGGGAGCCCCATGCGGGACTCGATCCCAGGACTCCGGGATCATGACCTGAGCTGAAAGCTGTTGTCCAACCAACTGAGCCACCCAGGCGTCCCTTAAGATAACATTTTTAAGAAGTTTCTTCTGGATAACAAAAGATTGACTTTTATTGTGATACTGACAAGTCTTTTGATTAAATAGTCATCAGGGAATTGAAGAGTTATCAATAAAATGTACTTACAGTTCTTGAAATAGCACAAAGGAAATGTTTATATTGCTACCTTCTTTATAACAAGAGAGAAAGGTAAATGCATTTATTTCATTCAAAAGTTCAATCAAGGCATTAATAAAAAGTTAAAAAGAATGGAGACTAGAATACATTTACTTTTTTAAACCTAGTTAGAAAAATTTTATGGTTATCTAAAGATTCTTCCTTATCTCCTTTTAGTATTAAAGTGTAATACTAAATTAATAAAACCCAGATATATAACATGTTGACATTTGTGTAAGCACATTAGAGCATAAGGAACTGTTTCAACTCTTCTTGCCTTCATAAATTTTTTAATGAAAAAAAAATCCCTGAAAAGTATTTTATATATATATATTTTTTTCATGCTTACTAATAGAATGATGTAGCATGATGACACAAAAAGTATTAAATGGCACAGAATGTAAATTACCTTCTCAATTGAAATCACCTTTCTCTAGAAAAGTGGAAAACTACTTATGAGTAAGTGTACATTTTTTTTTTTACTATGTACGGCCAAACAAGTTCTATTGTAGATACTTCATGATGTAGGCACAATATTAATCCAGAAAATATCAGTGGAATTTCTTTTTTTCTAGAATATGGTATGACCTCAATATTTTAAGGAATTTCTTTCACATATTATATGAAGACAATGTGAAGATTTTATGGAGGGAAATTAAATGGGAGTTTTTGAATTTTTTTAAGACTTTTTTTTTTAAATTTTCTTTCTTATAAACATATAATATATTTTTATCCCCAGGGGTACAGGTCTGTGAATCGCCAGGTTTATACACTTCACAGCACTCACCATAGCACATACCCTCCCCCAAGTCCATAATCCCAGCCCACCTCTCCCAAACCCCCTCCCCCCATCAACCCTCAGTTTGTTTTGTGAGATTAAGAGTCACTTATGGTTTGTCTCCCTCCCAATCCCATCTTGTTACATTTACTCTTCTCCTACCCCTTAACCCCCCATGTTGCATCTCCTCTCCCTCATATCAGGGAGATCATATGATAGTTGTCTTTCTCCGATTGACTTATTTCGCTAAGCACGATACCCTCTAGTTCCATCCATGTCGTCACAAATGGCAAGATTTCATTTCTTTTGATGGCTGCATAGTATTCCATTGTGTATATATACTACATCTTCTTTATCCATCCGTCTGTTGATGGACATCTAGGTTCTTTCCATAGTTTGGCTATTGTGGCTATTGCTGCTGTAAACATTCGGGTGCACGTGCCCCTTTGGATCACTACGTTTGTATCTTTAGGATAAATACCCAGTAGTGCAATTGCTGGGTCGTAGGGTAGTTCTATTTTCAACATTTTGAGGAACCTCCATGCTGTTTTCCAGAGTGGTTGCACCAGCTTGCATTCCAACCAAGAGTGTAGGAGGGTTCCCCTTTCTCCGCATCCTCGCCAGCATCTGTCATTTCCTGACTTGTTAATTTTAGCCATTCTGACTGGTGTGAGGTGGTATCTCATTGTGGTTTTGATCTGTATTTCCCTGATGCCGAGTGATGTGGAGCACTTTTTCATGTGTCTGTTGGCCATCTGGATGTCTTCTTTGCAGAAATGTCTGTTCATATCTTCTGCCCATTTCTTGATTGGATTATTTGTTCTTTGGGTGTTGAGTTTGCTAAGTTCTTTATAGATTTTGGACACTAGCCCTTTATCTGATATGTCATTTGCAAATATCTTCTCCCATTCTGTCAGTTGTCTTTTGGTTTTGTTAACTGTTTCCTTTGCTGTGCAAAAGCTTTTGATCTTGATGAAGTCCCAATAGTTCATTTTTGCCCTTGCTTCCCTTGCCTTTGGCAATGTTCCTAGGAAGATGTTGCTGCGGCTGAGGTCGAAGAGGTTGCTGCCTGTGTTCTCCTCAAGGATTTTGATGGATTCCTTTCTCACATTGAGGTCCTTCATCCATTTTGAGTCTATTTTCGTGTGTGGTATAAGGAAATGATCCAATTTCATTTTTCTGCATGTGGCTGTCCAATTTTCCCAACACCATTTGTTGAAGAGGCTGTCTTTTTTCCATTGGACTTTCTTTCCTGCTTTGTCGAAGATTAGTTGACCATAGAGTTGAGGGTCTATTTCTGGGCTCTCTATTCTGTTCCATTGATCTATGAGTCTGTTTTTGTGCCAGTACCATGCTGTCTCGATGATGACAGCTTTGTAATAGAGCTTGAAGTCCGGAATTGTGATGCCACCAACTTTGGCTTTCTTTTTCAATATTGCTTTGGCTATTCGAGGTCTTTTCTGGTTCCATATAAATTTTAGGATTATTTGTTCCATTTGTTTGAAAAAAATGGATGGTACTTTGATAGGAATTGCATTAAATGTGTAGATTGCTTTAGGTAGCATAGACATTTTCACAATATTTATTCTTCCAATCCAGGTGCATGGAATATTTTTCCATTTCTTTGTGTCTTCCTCAATTTCTTTCATGAGTACTTTATAGTTTTCTGTGTATAGATTCTTAGTCTCTTTGGTTAGGTTTATTCCTAGGTATCTTATAGTTTTGGGTGCAATTGTAAATGGGATTGACTACTTAATTTCTCTTTCTTCTGTCTTGTTGTTGGTGTAGAGAAATGCAACTGATTTCTGTGCATTGATTTTATATCCTGACACTTGACTGAATTCCTGTACAAGTTCTAACAGTTTTGGAGTAGAGTCTTTTGGGTTTTCCACATATAATATCATATCATCTGCAAAGAGTGATAGTTTGACTTCTTCTTTGCCGATTTGGATGCCTTTAATTTCCTTTTGTTGTCTGATTGCTGAGGCTAGGACTTCTAGTACTATGTTGAATAGCAGGGGTGATAACGGACATCCCTGCCGTGTTCCTGACCTTAGCGGAAAAGCTTTCAGTTTTTCTCCATTGAGAATGATATTTGCGGTGGGTTTTTCATAGATGGCTTGGATAATATTGAGGTATGTGCCCTCTATCCCTACACTTTGAAGAGTTTTGATCAGGAAGGGATGCTGTACTTTGTCAAATGCTTTTTCAGCATCTATGGAGAGTATCAATGGTTCTTGTTCTTTCTTTTATTAATGTGTTGTATCACATTGATTGATTTGCGGATGTTGAACCAACCTTGCAGCCCTGGAATAAATCCCACTTGGTCGTGGTGAATAATCCTTTTAATGTACTGTTGAATCCTATTGGCTAGTATTTTGGCGAGAATTTTTGCATCTGTGTTCATCAAGGATATTGGTCTGTAATTCTCTTTTTTGATGGGATCCTTCTCTGGTTTGGGGATCAAGGTGATGCTGGCCTCATAAAATGAGTTTGGAAGTTTCCCTTCCATTTCTATTTTTTGGAACAGTTTCAGGAGAATAGGAATTGGTTCTTCTTTAAATGTTTGGTAGAATTCCCCCGGGAAGCCATCTGGCCCTGGGCTTTTGTTTGTTTGGAGATTTTTGATGACTGTTTCAATCTCCTTACTGGTTATGGGTCTGTTCAGGCTTTCTATTTCTTCCTGGTTCAGTAGTGGTAGTTTATATGTCTCTAGGAATGCATCCATTTCTTCTAGATTGTCAAATTTGTTGGCGTAGAGTTGCTCATAGTATGTTCTTATAATTGTCTGTATTTTTTTGGTGTTCGTTGTGATCTCTCCTCTTTCATTCATGATTTTATTTATTTGGGTCCTTTCTCTTTTCTTTTTGATAAGTCTGGCCAGGGGTTTATCGATCTTATTAATTCTTTCAAAGAACCAGCTCCTAGTTTCGTTGATTTGTTCTATTGTTTTTTTGGTTTCTATTTCATTGATTTCTGCTCTGATCTTTATGATTTCTCTTCTCCTGCTGGGTTTAGGCTTTCTTTCTTGTTCTTTCTCCAGCTCTTTTAGGTGTAGGGTTAGGTTGTGTACCTGAGACCTTTCTTGTTTATTGAGAAAGGCTTGTACCGCTATATATTTTCCTCTCAGGACTGCCTTTGTTGTGTCCCACAGATTCTGAACTGTGTGTTTTCATTATCATTTGTTTCCATGAATTTTTTCAATTCTTCTTTAATTTCCTGGTTGACCAATTCATTCTTTAGAAGGATGCTGTTTAGTCTCCATGTATTTGGGTTCTTTCCAAATTTCCTCTTGTGATTGAGTTCTAGCTTCAGAGCATTGTGGTTGGAAAATATGCAGGGAATGATTCCAATCTTTTGATAACGGTTGAGACCTGATTTAGGACTGAGAATATGATCTATTCTGGAGAATGTTCCATGTGCACTAGAGAAGAATGTGTATTCTGTTGCTTTGGGATGAAATGTTCTGAATATATCTGTGATGTCCATCTGGTCCAGTGTGTCATTTAAGGCCTTGATTTCCTTGTTGATCTTTTGCTTGGATGATCTGTGCATTTCAGTGAGGGGAGTGTTAAAGTCCCCTACTGTTATTGTATTATTGTCGATGTGTTTCTTTGATTTTGTTATTAATTGGTTTATATAGTTGGCTGCTCCCATGTTAGGGTCATAGATATTTAAAATTGTTAGATCTTCTTGTTGGACAGTTCCTTTGAGTATGATGTAGTGTCCTTCCTCATCTCTTATTATAGTCTTTGGCTTAAAATCTAATTGATCTGATATAAGGATTGCCACTCCTGCTTTCTTCTGATGTTCATTAGCATGGTAAATTCTTTTCCACCCCCTCACCTTAAATCTGGAGGTGTCTTCAGGTTTAAGATGAGTTTCTTGTAGGCAACATATAGATGGGTTTTGTTTTTTTATCCATTCTGATACCCTGTGTCTTTTGATTGGAGCATTTAGCCCATTCACATTCAGGGTAAGTATTGAGAGATATGAATTTAGTGCCATTGTATTGCCTATAAGGTGACTGTTATTGTATATTGTCTCTGTTTCTTTCTGATCTACTACTTTTAGGGTCTTTCTTTGCTTAGAGGACCCCTTTCAATATTTCCTGTAAAGCTGGTTTGGTATTTGCAAATTCTTTCAGTTTTTGTTTGTCCTGGAAGCTTTTAATCTCTCCTTCTATTTTCAATGATAGCCTAGCTGGATATAGTATTCTTGGCTGCATGTTTTTCTCGTTTAGTACTCTGAATATATCATGCCAGCTCTTTCTGGCCTGCCAGGTCTCTGTGGATAAGTCTGCTGCCAATCTAATATTTTTACCATTGTATGTTACAGACTTCTTTTCCCGGGCTGCTTTCAGGATATTCTCTTTGTCACTAAGACTTGTAAATTTTACTATTAGGTGGCGGGGTGTGGACCTATTCTTATTGATTTTGAGGAGGGTTCTCTGAACCTCCTGTATTTTGATGCTTGTTCCCTTTGCCGTATTGGGGAAATTCTCTCCAATAATTCTCTCCAATATACCTTCTGCTCCCCTCTCTGTTTCCTCTTCTTCTGGAATCCCAATTATTCTAATGTTGTTTCGTCTTATGGTGTCACTTATCTCTCGAATTCTCCCCTCGTGGTCCAGTAGCTGTTTGTCCCTCTTTTGCTCAGCTTCTTTATTCTCTGTCATTTGGTCTTCTATATCACTAATTCTTTCTTCTGCCTCATTTATCCTAGCAGTGAGAGCCTCCATTTTTTATTGCACCTCATTAATAGCTTTTTTTATTTCAACTTGGTTAGATTTTAGTTCTTTTATTTCTCCAGAAAGGGCTTTTATATCTCCCGAGAGGGTTTCTCTAATATCTTCTATGCCTTTTTCGAGCCCGGCTAGAACCTTGAGAATCGTCATTCTGAACTCTAGATCTGACATATTACCAATGTCTGTATTGATTAGGTCCCTATCCTTCGGTACTGCCTCTTGTTCTTTTTTTTGTGGTGAATTTTTCCGCCTTGTCATTTTGTCCAGATAAGAGTATATGAAGGAGCAAGTAAAATACTAAAAGGGTGGAAACAACCCCAGGAAAATATGCTTTAGCCAAATCAGAAGAGATCCCAAATCGTGAGGGGGGAGAAAGGGGATAAAAGAGGTTCAGAAAGAAAAAAAAAAAAAACAAACAAATAAAAAAAAAAACAATAAAGAAAAAATATAAAAAGGAAAAAAATATATATATATTAGATAAACTAGTTAAAAAACGTTAAAAAAGAAAAGGGTAAAAGTTAAAAAAATTTAGCAGAAGAAGAAAAAAAAATTGAAAAAGAAAAAAAATTAAATTAACTGCAAGGCTAAAGAATCATGGGGAGAAAGCCATGAGTTCCGTGCTTTGTTTTCTCCTCCTCTGGAATTCCACTGCTCTCCTTGGTATTGAAACTGCACTCCTTGGTAGGTGAACTTGGTCATGGCTGGGTTTCTTGTTGATCTTCTGGGGGAGGGGCTTGTTGTAGTGATTCTCAAGTGTCTTTGCCCCAGGCGGAGTTGCACTGCCCTTACCCGAGGCCGTCTGAGTAATCCGATTGGGTTTGCTTTTGGGGCTTTTGTTCTCTGAGCGCTTTCCGTAGAGTTCTGGAGCGCAGGAATGAAGATGGCGGCCTCCTGGTCTCCGGCCCGGAGGAGCCAAGAGCCCGGGGCCCCACTCCTCAGTGGGCCCTCAGAGAACAGCGCCCAATTACTCCCGTCACCCTGGCCTCCGGCCGCGCTCCGAGCTAACCGAGCCTGCGACCGGTTCAAGGTAACCCCGAGCTTAGAGCTTGCTCCTCAGCTCTGTCTCTGTAGCCGGCTTCCCCATTCTAATACCTGTAAGCTCTGTGACACTCAGACACCCCCAATCCTTCTGTGACCCTGTGGGACCTGAGGCCACGCTGACCCCGCCTGGGCTTCACCCCGGTTTATCCTCTGGAGCGATGTCCCTCAGCAGAACAGACTTCTAAATGTCCTGATTTTGCGCTCTGCTGCTCCACCGCTTGCCGGTTGCCGGCCCCTCCCCCCGCGGTCTATCTTCCCATCGCTTTGGATTCACTTCTCTGCCAGTCCTACCTTTCAGAAAGTGGTTGATTTTCTGTTTCTAGAATTGCTGTTCTTCTTCTCTTCAATCTCCCGTTGGATTTGTAGGTGTTTCCAATCTTTAGATAAGCTATCTAGCTGACCTCCCGCTACCTGAAGTAGTTTCAGCCTGCTACTTCTCCGCCATCTTGACTCCTCTACGTGAAGACTTTTTTTTTAACTAACTTCTACATCTAATGTGAGGCTCAAACTCACAATCCCAGGATCAAGAGTCCCTTGCTTTACTGACTGAGCCAGCCAGGTACCCAGGAGTTTTTTAATTCTTATGTAAATATTTTGCAGTGGGGTCAGTAGGAATGTAGCATGAAAAGCTATTATGCTTAGCATATCCAAACATATTTTTTCAATTATAGTTTTGTTTTCTCTAAGTATCAATAGATATTGCTACACTATCCTAATTTTAGAAATTTATGTTTTTAAATACATATTTGAATATGACCACAAATAATTTCTTTGAAAATAAAACTAAAATTAGTGTAGCTATTATTTTAACAGAAAATTTACTTGCCACAAGTACACAATATTATGACTAATTCTATCATTTTCAGATTTTGAAAATATTTATTAAAATAAATTGTTATTTGAACAAGCTATTATTTTTACAGATGAAGGAAATCCATGAAATGTAAGTAGACAACAATACTTTATAGGGTAAAAAATATTTAACATTACTGATTAATTAAAATAGTCTGTTAAATCATTCAACAGACAGCTTTTTAAGAACTAATTGACTAATTTAGTCAATTACTTGTGACTGAGGACCATTCAAAATATTGAAATAATGAAATTAGAAATTATATGCAGTTCTTAAAGCAGAACTCAATATACTTAAATATGTACATCTATCTACCCACCCACATATCTCTCTAACTAGCTTTCTATGTATGCTTTTATATGTTAGTAAGAAAATGTTAATTGTGGTAGCCTTTGGAAACGGGAGTTATAGATTAAGGGGTATTGTTCTGTGCTGTACATTTTCTTGTATTGTTTGAATTTTTATGATTTATATACAATTTCTATAAGAGAAAGGTCAAATAAACTGATTTAATAATATATTATACAATCAATCATTTTAAAATGAAGTTATTAATTCAACCGGTTGAAGTAGATAAACCATGACTGATGCAATTGTTCAAGCTCTTAGAAAGAAATATAGACTAGGAATAAAGATGTAAATCGACAATCCAAAGTCATCACCATATTGATGTTTTGTATAAAGAAACCTAGAGGGACGCCTGGGTGGCTCAGTTGGTTAAGCAGCTGCCTTCGGCTCAGGTCATGATCCCAGCGTCCTGGGATCGAGTCCCCCATCAGGCTCCTTGCTCGTCAGGGAGCCTGCTTCTCCCTCTGCCTCTGCCTGCCATTCTGTCTGCCTGTGCTCGCTCTCTCTCCCTCTCTCTCTCTGACAAATAAATAAATAAAAAATCTTAAAAAAAAATAAGAAACCTAGAAACTCTCTTTAAAATCTCCATAATTGGAAAATAATTACATACCTATTTAACTGACAAATGTGTGTTAAATAGCAAACAAGTAAAAAATATATCCCAAAAATAACTTTCTTATAAAGGACTAATGATGTCGCTATTGTTATTTTTTAATTGAAATCGTACTTCTTTTATTACCACTAAGTCAATGCCTAAAATGGACCAACTTAGCCTGGATGATAAAAAGGACATTATACAGTTCCATATATTATGTACTTAAGGCACCCATATTTTAAAAAGCAAACAGAAAACAAACAACAAAACATTAACAATAAAAAAGCAGTAGCTGCAACAATGCCAGGATATAAAACAATGGGATAAGACAAATGTAGCTTAGAAAACAAGACATAAAGTTAATGCACAAGAAATACATAATAAACTGATTTTTTTTCATGAGGTTGCTGACAGATGAATGGAATTATATCAAAATATCATCTTTAAAAAGGAAAATACTAATCAATGTTCCTAGATGCCTTTTAGCTCCCATACCCTTGAAAGAGTCCATGATTGCATGCACTTACACCTAAATTCTAAATGTTGATCTGTGAATAAAAACTTCTTGGCATTTATTGGAGCTATAGTGTTTCTGGAAATCATATTTGGTACAATTTGCTGATTTAGACAGAGCATATTTTAGTGGCTTTAATGGGGTAGAGCATGGTTAAAGTGTAGACCATTATCCCACTCAAAGTATGTATATTTAAGGGGCGCCTGATGGCTCACTTGAGTAAACAGCTGCTTTCAGCTCAGATCGTGATCCAGAGGTCCTGGGATTGAACCCTGTGTTGGGCTCCCTGCTCGCAGCCAGAAGCCTGCTTCTTCCTCTCACTCTGTCCCTCTACCCAGCTTGTGCATGTGCATGTGCTGTGCTCTCTCTCTCTCTCTCAAATAAATAAATAAAATCTTTACAAAATATGTACACTTAATATTTCACAGGTGTTTTATAACAACCATGACTTCTAATATGAAAATTCTAATTTATCAACATACAGTTAAGGAGAGCACAAGAAATTTGCTCATATGAATTTTCCCACTTCTCAGACAAAGAGGAAATATTGCAAATAAAGGGTGGAATCCCTGTGTTTCAACTCTGGCAGCTGACATGCCCTACAACAAAAGTAGAAGGTTATTTAGTAATTGAGATAAAAAAATGCAGTCTGATCTAAGATTTATTGAGCACCTACATATATGTGCCATGTAATTTCACATGTATCATGTCACTTGATTCTCAAAACAATATTCTTAAGTAAAAATTATCCTCTGTTTATTCTAAATGTATTTTTATAAGTTTCAGAATGAAAGAGGAAGTTTCCATGGTTAAACTAGAGCATTTCCTTCTCACCAATGCAGGAAACCTAAAAAGGAAAGATTAGGGATAAGGGATATGTTACACAATTGGAAAAAAAAAACTTTTTATTGTAGCATAACATGTAAATAGATAGATATGAGTTATAACTACGCAACTCAATGAAAGTTTATGAAGTGAATTCTCTCATGAAACCAACAGCTACATCAAGAAATAGAATATTATCAGTACAAAATATATCCCTGGTGCCTCCTTCCTGGCACTACACTTAGGATAAGTGGTGCCCTAACTTTTCACACCATAGATTTATTTTCCTGCTTTTGATTTTTATATAAAATCAAAATATATAACTAATCAAAATATATAACTAAATTTACAAGTGCATAAATTGTAAATTTTGTAAATTTTGGTTCCTTTAGTTCAAATTTTGACCTTGTGAAATAAATTCATGTTGTAACAGAAATAGGTTGTTCATCTTCCAAGGTACAAGGTGTTTAACATTTTATTCTTGGTGGCCAATTATGTTGCTTTCATTAGGGCTATGATGAATAGCTCTGTTTTTCTTTTTCTTTTTAATGATTTTATTAATTTATTTGACAGAGAGAGCAAAGAGGTGGGGGGAGGGAGAAGCAGACTCCCTGCTGGACAGGGAGCCCAACATGGGACTCCATTTCAGGACTCTCGAGTCATGACCTGAGCCAAAGACAGACACTTAACTGACTGAGCCACCCAAGAACCCAAACAGACCTTTTATAAAAATTCTTGTACATGTGCTTTTGTAAACATAGGTATGCATTTCTCTTGTAAAAGTGAAGAATTTCTGGGTCACAATGTAGGTAGATGTATTCAGCATTTGCATCAAATGCCCAACAATTTTCCAAAGGAATTATATCAATTACAAATCCATCAGCAGTGTACCAAAGTTCCAGTATCTCCATGAATCTATGCAAATGTCATTTTATATCTTTAATTTTTTTATTCATCATGATATGGATGGATATGAAGAAAATAGAAGACTATCTTCTTTGTGGTTTTGATTTTCACTTCCATATTACTTACAAGTGGAGAGCACATATTTACATAGTTATTGACCATTAGGATGTCTTTTTTTGTGAAGATAAAAATCTTTTTGCCCATTTTTTTCTTTATGAATTACCATTTCGATGTGTTGTTTAAGAATTCTTTGCCTACCCTGAATATATGCTGATAGTCTCCCATATTTTATTCTGATATATTTATTGTATTACTTTGATATTTAAATACACCATCTTTTGGGGTATATAATTCATGAATTTTATATTAGTATATAAAATAAGCATCAGATTAATTTTTATATTATTGTCCAATTTACCTGGAGTCACTGATTGAAAAGATATTTTCTTCCCAACTGTCATAGTGTCAACTTTGTCATGAATTAAGTAAAACTGTTTGAATGTGTTTATTAATTTCTGTAATGCTACCTTTATTTCTGCTATTGCCATGTCTTATTGTATCTTTAGATTAAATGTTTATATTTATTATTCATCTAAATTATTTGTTTTTTTCAATATAGTCTTGACTATTCTCAAACTTTGAATTTCTGTAGAGCAACTACTCAAATTTCACAAACAACACACTGGGATTTGGTTGGGATTCTAAACGATCTGTAAATCAATCTGGGTGTAACTAAATATTTTACACTTTTCAGTGCAGAGGTCTTGCAAATCTTTCAGTAAATCTATTTCTACATTTTATTTGATAATTTCAAGGGTATACCTCAGAACTTCCTTCTCTATTTGAAATATACACATATATACAAACATATATATATACACATGCATACATATATACACATATATATGATGTGTCAACTTGTAGATTTCTTTTTTTTTTTAGATTTTATTTATTTATTTGACAGATCACAAGTAGAGAGGCAGGCAGAGAGAGGAAGGGAAGCAGGCTCCTCACTGAGCAGAAAGCCTGACTTGGGGCTCAATCCCAGGACCCTGGTACCATGACCTGAGCCAAAGGCAGAGGCTTTAACCCAATGAGCCACCCAGGTGCCCCGATTTCTTACTTTTTTTTTTCTTTTTAAAGATTTTATTTATTTATTTGACAGACAGAAATCACAAGTAGGCAGAGGGTCAGGCAGAGAGAGGGGGAAGCAGGCTCCATGCTGAGCAGAGAGCCTGATGCGGGGCTCAATCCCAGGACCCTGAGATCATGACCTGAGCTGAAGGCAGAGGCTTTAACCCACTGAGCCACCTAGGTGCCCCCCGATTTCTTACTTTTTAATTGTAATTCTGCTAAGTTGTATTTTTTAAGAATTATACCCATTTTTATCAAATTATTATATTTAATTATAAAATGTTTAGTTTCTTTTTATGTTTTTAATATATTTAGAATCTCCAGTGTTGACTTTATTATTCTGCATACCAGCATTTTATGCATTTTCTTCCTCCCTCTTTTTATTGTCTTTTTATAGTTACATCTGTTATTTAATGATTTTTAAAAATCTTATTTTGGTGTTGATATTTTTTAATTTGAAAATGTTCATCTATTTTACTAATTTCACTTCATTTTATTATTCTTTATTTTAATTTTCCTTGGCTTCAGCTATTCTTATTACTTTATTTTTATTGCATATATGTATTGGCACATTATTTTACCATTTTCATTACATTTATTCTTGTCATTTCATATTATTATATCATTATATTTATTCTTTGTCATTTCATATCATTTCTATGAGCAACTACATATTAATGATACAGATACTTTGAAAATTAACATTTATATATTTTTACAAGGTATAATTGAAGTGTTATCAGGAAATAAAGTAATAGGGCATGGAAATCAATAACCTAACAGAAACACAAAACAGGTGAGGGCATAGTAATAAAGACATACCTTCAAATATCAACTAGAAAGTAAAGTACTTAGGGATGAACTTAAGAAATTTGCAAAATCTATATTAAAAAAAACTTTATTTTTAAAAAGATTTTATTTATTTATTTGACAGAGAGAGAGAGGAGAGCACAAGCACAGGAAGTGGCAGGCAGAGGGAAAAGGAGAAGCAGCTGAGAAGGGAGCCCTATGTGGGTCTCAATGCAGGGTTCCATTCCAGGACCCTAGGATCATGACCTGAGCCAAAGGCAGTCACTTAACCAACTGAGCCACCCAGGTGCCTCTGAAAAAAACTTTAAAACTTCCCTGAAAAACATGCAAGTAAACTTGAACAAGCAGACATTTCTTTTTCTTGTTCATGCAAATGTTAGTTGTCTTAAAACAAACAAAAAGAGGGAAGTACTAGCCTCACAAGATATTAAAATGCACTATTGATATAAAGTATGTATGTAATAAAATGTAAAAATATAAATAATACATACTATATAAAATATACTAGAAAATCCTCTTTAACTGGAAAAGTTTGGTACTGCACATGAATAGACAGATCAATGAGTTAAATAGAAAGATCAGACAGTACAAATATATACACATGCATATATATATATATACATATATATATCCATTTATGTATATGTATAAGTGAATTATATAATAAAAGTGATATGATATGAATTTGTCAAAGATACATATTTAAATAAATATAAGGACAACTGAACAAGTATTTGATAGTAGATGAAGGTATTTGATAGAAAGATGAAAGTAGATCAATGCCACATACCAGATACAAATACATCAGAGATCCAAATGTAAAACAAAAAAACTATACAAATAATATAATAAATTACAAATTCCTGTGCAACCTGTATAAATATGACAAAATCCAAATTCAATGAAAAAAAAGATACTTTTGAATGCATAAATTTTTTCTCAAATTTTTGTATTTTAACAAACAACATAAACTATAAAGAAAGAGAAATGAAAAATGACATTTGACAGAAATATTTTGCAAACTGCTTCTCAGATAAAGGCTCATAGCACCAATATATGAAAGCTAAAATATTAAGGATGGGGGAAGAGCAACATCAAACAGAAAATTGGGCTAAAGTGATAAACAGACAATTCTCAAAAAAAAAAAAAAAAAGGTTGAGCATTAAATTCTTCTTTGTCTGACTTTACTTATTTCACTTAACATAGCAGATACCATATGATTTCATTCATATGTGGAATTTAATAAACAAAACAATAGGCAAAGGGCAAAGAAAGGAAGAGCAAGGCAAACCAAGAAACAGACTTTAACTATAGAGAACAAACTGATGGTTACCAGAGGGGGGATTGGTAGGCGGATGGGTTAAATAGGTGATGGGGATTAAAGTGCACAAGCGTGCACTTGTGATGAGCACCAGGTGATGTATGGAAGTGTAGAATCACTAAATTGTACACCTGAAACTTGTATTATACTATATGCATGTATGTATTTTTTAATTAGAGTTGGGAAAAAAAAACCCTTAAAAAAATAACCATTAAATTTTTTAGAGTTCATTTACATGCAAAAGAAATTAACTTTAAAATGACACTGAATTATACTTAATGTTAAAGACTAAATGCTGATGGAGGAGTCAAGATGGCAGAGAAGTAGCAGGCTGAGATGACATCAGGTAGCAGGTCAGCTGGATAGCTTATCAAACCATTCCAAACACCTACAAATCCAACAGGAGATCAAAGAGAAGAAGAGCAGCAATTCTAGAAACAGAAAATCAATCACTTTCTGAAAGGTAGGACCTGTGGAGAAGTGAATCCAAAGCAATGGGAAGATAGATCGCGGTGGGAGGGGCCAGCTCCGGCAAGCGGCGGACCAACAGAGCACAAAATCAGAATATTTAAAATTCTGCTCCATTGAGGAACATCGCTCCAGAGACTAAACTGGGGTGAAGCACACACAGGGACAGCATGGTCTCAGGTCCCATGGGGTCACAGAAGGATTGGGGGTATCTGAGTGTTGCAGAGATCACAGGTATTAGAGCAGGGAGCTGGCTACAGAGACAGAGCCGAGGAGAGAGCTCTCAACTTGGGGTTGCCTTAAATTGTGATCCATGGCAAAGGCCACTGCTCAGTGAGTGGGGACCCCACAAGATTCAGGGAGACATCCCTGGAAGAGTGCAGGGATCTGCAGGCGGGACTGTGTGCTAGAGACAGAGACACTTGGTCACAGGCTGGGTGAGCTGGGAGCACAGTCAGAGGCCAGGGAGATGGGAGTGATTGAGCCTTTTCTCCGAGGACACACTGAGGAGCGGGGCCCCAAGCTCTTGTCTCCTCTGGGCCGGGGATTGGAAGGGCACCATTTTCATTGCCATCCTCCGGAATTCTACAGAAAGCATTCGGGGAACAAAAGCTCCTGAAAGTGAATCTGAGCCGATTACTTAGCCTGGCCCCTGGTAAGGGTGGTGCAATTCTGCTTGGGGCAAACACATTTGAGAATCACTACAACAGGCCCCTCCCCAAGAAGATCAACAAGAAATCCAGCCATGACCAAGTTCACTTATCAAGGAGAGCAGTGGAATTCCAGAGGAGGAGAAAGCAAATAATGGAATTCATGGCTTCCTCCACATGATTCTTTAGTCTTTCAAAGTCAATTAATTTTTTTTAATTTTATTTTTTTCTTCTGCTAAATCTTTTTTAAAAATTTTTACCCTTTCCTCTTTTAATGTTTTTGAACTAATTTACCTTAACACTAACTTTCAAAAAAAATCTTATTTGAACCTTCATTATTATAGTCATATTTTATCCTTCATTGTATCTAACTTTATTTTTTGTATACACATAGGGTTTTTTCTTCTAAAAAAAAATTGGATACAACTTCTAATAGATCAAAATGTACCCTAAATCTAGCACAGGGCTTTGTGTTAGTCTCCAGCCTGAACAAATCCTCTCCACTTTCTTTTTCTTTATTCTCTCAACAAACTTATTTTATCAACTCCTTTTATATATATATATATTTTTACTTTTCATTTTTATACTCATATTCAATCCCTTCATTGTGTTTACCCTTATATATATTTTTCATTCTTTAAAATTTTGGGAGGAAGTTTCTTCTAAGAGACTGAAATACTCCCAAAATTAAGTGGCTGACCCTGTTCTATTCACCAGTCTAATATATATATATATATATTTTATACTTTTTTTTTTCCTTTTTATATTTTTTCTTGTTTATTTATTTCTTTTATTTATTTATTTATTTATTTTTTCTGAGCTTCTTCTTACCCCTTTCCCCCCCCCCATGATTTGGGTTCTCTTCTGATTTGGTTAAAGCACATTTTTACTGGGGTCTTTGTCACCCTTTTAGTATTTTATTCACTCCTTCATATATTCTTACCTGGATAAAGTGACAAGGCAGAAAAACTCACCACAAAAAAAGAACAAGAGGCAGTACTGAAGGCCAGGGACCTAATCGATATGAACATTGGTATTATGTCAGATCTAGAGTTCAGAATGATGATTCTCAAGGTGCTAGCCAGGCTCGAAAAAGTCATGGAAGATATTAGAGAAACCCTGTCTGGAGAAGTAAAAGCGCTTTCTGGAGAAATAAAAGAACTAAACTCTAACCAAGTTGAAATAAAACAAAAAATTATTAATGAGGTGCAATAAAAAATGCAGGCTCTTACTGCTAGGATAAATGAAGCAGAAGAGAGAATTAGTGATATAGAAGACCAAATGACAGAGAATAAAGAAGCTGAGCAAAAGAGAGACAAACAAATACTGTACCATGAGGGGAGAATTCAAGAGATAAGTGATACCATAAGACTAAACATTAGAATAAATGGGGTTCCAGAAGAAGAAGAAAGAGAGAGGGAAGCAGAAGTTATATTGGAGCAAATTATTGTAGAGAATTTCCCTAATATGGCAAAAGGAACAAGCATCAAAATACAGGAAGCACAGAGAACCCCTCTCAAAATCAATAAGAGTAGGTCCACATCCCGTCATCTAATAGTAAAATTTACAAGTCTTAGTGACAAAAGGAAATTCTGAAAGCAGTCGGGAACAAGAAGTCTGTAACATACAATGGTAGAAATATTAGACTGGCAGCAGAATTATCCACAGAGACCTGGCAGGCCAGAAAGAACTGGCATAATATATTCAGAGCACTAAACAAGAAAAACAAGAAGCCAAGAATACTATATCCAGCAAGGCTATCATTGAAAATAGAAGGAGAGATAAAAAACTTCAGGACAAACAAAAACTAAAAGAATTTGCAAACACCAAACCAGCTCTACAGGAAATATTGAAAGGGGTCCTCTAAGAAAAGAGAGACCTAAAAGTGGTAGACCAGAAAGGAACAGAGACAATATACAGTAACAGTCACCTTACAGGCAATAAAATGGCATTAAATTCATATCTCTCAATAGTTATCCTCAATGTAAATGGGCTAAATGCCCCAATCAAATGACATACGGTATCAGAATGCATTAAAAACAAAACAAAACAAAACAAACAAACAAAAAAATTTAATATGCTGTCTACAAGAAAATCATTTTAGACCCAAAGACACCTCCAGATTTAAAGTGAGGGGGTAGAAAACAATTTACCATGCTAATGGACATCAAAAAAAAGTTGGGGTAACAATCCTTATATCAGATCAATTAGATTTTAAGCTAAAGACTATAATAAGAGATGAGGAAGGACACTATATCATACTCAAAGGGTCTGTCCAACAAGAAGATCTAACAATTTTAAATATCTATGCCCCTAACAAGGGAACATGCAACTATATAAACCAATTAATAACAAAATCAAAGAAACACATCGACAATAATACAATAATAGTAGGGGACTTTAACACTCCCCTCACTGAAATGAACAGATCACCCAAGCAAATTATCAACAAGGAAATAAAGGCCTTAAATGACACACTGGACCAGATGGACATCACAGATATATTCAGAACATTCCATCCCAAAGCAACAGAATACACATTCTTCTCTAGTGCACATGGAACATTCTCCAGAATAGATCACATCCTGGGTCATAAATCAGTCTCAACCGGTAGCAAAAGATTAGGATCAATCCCTGCATATTTTCAGTCCACAATGTTCTGAAGCTAGAACTCAATCACAAGAGGAAATTTGGAAAGAATCCAAATACATGGAGACTAAACAGCGTCCTTCTAAAGAATGAATGGGTCAACCAGGAAATTAAGAAGAATTGAAAAAATTCATGGAAAGAAATGATAATGAAAATACAGCGATATAAAATCTGTGGGACACAGCAAAGGCTGTCCTGAGAGGAGAATATATAGCAGTACAAGCCTTTCTTAAGAAACAAGAAAGGTCTCAAATACACAACCTAACACTACACTTAAAGGAGCTGGAGAAGGAACAACAAAGAAAGCCTAATCCCAGCAGGAGAAGAGAAATCATAAAGATCAGAGCAGGAATCAATGAAATAGAAACCAAAAAACAATAGAACAAATAAAGGAAACTAGGAGATTGTGCTTTGAAAGTATTAATAAGATTGATAAACCCCTGGCCAGACTGATCAAAAAGAAAAGAGAAAGGACCCAGATAAATAAAATCATGAATGAAAGAGGAGAGATCACAAGCAACACAAAGAAATACAAACAATTATAAGAATATATTATGAGCAACTATCCACCAGCAAATTTGATTTTAGAAGAAATGGATGCATTCCTAGAGACATATAAACTACCACTACTGAACCAGGAAGAAACAGAAAACCTGAACAGACCCATAACCAGTAAGGGGATTGAAACAGTCATCAAAAATCTCCCAACAAACAAGAGCCCAGGGCCAGATGCCTTCCCAGGGGAACTCTACCAAACATTTAAGGAAGAATTAATTCCTATTCTCCTGAAACTGTTCAAAAAAATAGAAATGGAAGGAAAACTTCCTAACTCATTTTATGAGGCCAGAATCACCTTGATCCCAAAACCAGACAAGGATCCCATCAAAAAAGAGAATTATAGACCTATATCCTTGATGAACACAGATGTGAAAATTCTGACCAAAATACTAGCCAACAGAATCCAACACTATATTGAAAGGATTATTCACCATGACCAAGTGGGACTTACTCCAGGGCTTCAACATTGTTTCGACATCCACAAATCAATCATGTGATACAATACATTAATAAAAGAAAGAACAAGAACCATATGATACTCTCAATAGATGCTGAAAAAGCATTTGACAAAGTACAGCATCCTTTCATGATTAAAACTCTGCAAAGTGTAGGGATAGAGTGTACATACCTCAATATCATCAAGCCATCTATGAAAAACCCTCAGTGAATATCATTCACAATGGAGAAAAACTGAAAGCTTTTCTGCTGAGGTCAAGAACACGTCAGGGATGTCCATTATCACCACTGCTATTCAACATAGTACTAGAAGTCCTAGCCTCAGCAATCAGACAACAAAAAGAAATTAAAGGCATCCAAATTGGCAAAGTAGTCAGACTCTCACTCTTTGCAGATGATATGATACTATATGTGGAAAACCCAAAAGATTCCACTCCAAATCTGCTAGAACTTGTATAGGAATTTGATAAAGTGTCAGCATATAAAATCAATGCACAGAAATCAGTTGCATTTCTTTATACCAACAACAAGACAGAAGAAAGAGAAATTAAGGAGTCAATACCATTTACAATTGCACCAATAACCATAAGATACCTAGGAATAAACCTAACCAAAGAGGCAAAGAATCTATACTCAGAAAACTATAAAGTACTCATGAAAGAAATTGAAAAAGACACAAAGAAATGGAAAAATTGTCCATGCTCCTGGATTGGAAGAACAAATATTGTGAAAATGTCTATGCTACCTAAAGCAATCTACAGATTTAATGCAATCCCTATTAAAATCCCATCCATTTTTTTTTCATAGAAATGGAACAAATAATCCTAAAATTTATATGGAACCAGAAAAGACCTCGAATATCCAGAGGAATGTTGAAAAAGAAAGCCAAAGTTGGGTGCATCACAATTCCAGACTTCAAGCTCTGTTACAAAGGTTTCATCATCAAACAGTATGGTACTGGCACCAAAACAGACACATTGATCAATGGAACAGAATAGAGAGCCCAGAAATAGACCCTCAACATTTTTTTTAATTAACATATAATGTATTATTAGCCCCAGGGATACAGGTCTGTGAATCGCCAGGTTTACACACTTCACAGCACTCACCATGGCACATACCCTCCCCATTGTCCATAACCCCACCAGCCTCTCCCTATCCCTCTCCCCCTGGCAACCTTGAGTTTGTTTCATGAGATTAAGAGTCTCTTATGGTTTGTCTCCCTCCCAATCCCATCTTGTTTCATTTATTCTTTTCCTACCCCACAAGACCCCCACGTTGACTCTCCACTTCCTCGTATCAGGAAGATCATATGATAGTTGTCTTTCTCTGATTGACTTATTTTGCTCAGCATGATACCCTCTAGTTCCATCCATGTCATCGCAAATGCCAAGATTTCATTTTTTTGATGGCTGCATAGTATTCCATTGTATATATATATACCACTTCTTTATCCATTCATCTGTTAATGGACATCTAGATTCTTTCCATAGTTTGGCTATGGTGGACATTGCTTCTATAAACATTCGGGTGCATGTGCCCCTTCAGATCACTACATTTGTATCTTTAGGGTAAATACACAGTAGTGCAATTGCTGGGTTGTAGGGTAGCTCTATTTTTAACTTATTGAGGAACCTCCATGCTGTTTTCCAGAGTGGTTGCACCAGCTTGCATTACCACCAACAGCATAGGAGGGTTCCCCCTTGTCCTCATCCTGGCCAGCATCTGTCATTTCCTGACTTGTTAATTTTAGCCATTCTGACTGGTGTGTGGTAGTATCTCTCTGTGGTTTTGATTTGTATTTTCCTGATGCTGAGTGATGTGGAGCACTTTTTCATGTGTCTGTTGGCCATCTGGATGTCTTCTTTGGAAAAATGTCTGTTCATCATCTCTGCCCATTTCTTGATAGGATTATTTGTTCTTTGGGTGTTGAGTTTGCTAAATTCTTTATAGATTTTGGATACTAGACCTTTATCTGATATGTCATTTGCAAATATCTTCTCCCATTCTGTCAGTTGTCTTTTGGTTTTGTTAACTGTTTCCTTTGCTGTGCAAAAGCTTTTGATCTTGATGAAGTCCCAATG